>NC_043000.1:72663393-72683393 GCF_006345805.1 Octopus sinensis | reverse complement strand
TAGCACAGGGATCTGAGACCCAACTACCACCCTTACCACTATCCCACCCCTGCTACTGTTGCTGTTGCTGCAACCACTGCTGCTACGATACATAACAATATCAGTGATATCAGTGATGATGATGATGATGATAATAATAATAATAATAATAATAATAATAATAATAATAATAATAATAATAATGATGATGACAGCGGCTGAACGTATTCCTCACTGCTCTGACAATTCAGTAGCCGATAGAAACACTAATATGACCCAGTTTAGCAACGGGTAAAAATAACTCTCAAAGACTGGAACATCTACAATATCTTGAGAGTATTTAAAATTCTCTTCAAAATAAGTTAAGAAATTTACAAATTTACATATCTACAGCTTTCAAACATACATCCGATCAGCTTTAAAAACTTTAATACCCACAACTGCCTCTGTAAGCACCCTTTTTTTTTCTTCTCTCTAAAAAATCACGCTTTTCTTTTTGTGGACTTACAAAACCCTAAAACTTTCTATGAAAATCTGACTTTTCTTTGCTTCCTCCCTGAATATTCAAATATAAATGTAAACATATACTTTTTATTGCAAAAACACACCTGTTCTTCTAACTGGACATACAAACATCTCTAGAAAAGTCAACTTCAACCTCCACAATATTACCTTACACGAAATATACAAACACTTTTTATTGCAATAACACAAACGCACATGGAAAAAAAAATAATGATGCTAAGATTCTCTCTGGTCGAACACAACTTCTCTATTCACAAACAATACAGAACAGCCTTTCCTTAATTTTTCTTAGTAAACATTTGAACTTTTTTTGACCGATAGGACCCCACCTAAAAAAAAAAAAAAGAAATCACTGATGGTGATGGTGATGATGGTGATGATGATAATAATGATAGTAATAGTGCTGATAATCTATCTATCTATCTACACACACACACACACACACTCACAGAGTTCAGCCAACACAAACCTAACCTCGGCTCTTTAGATGTTAACCAAATATGAAAGTATTATTTGACAGGCAAGAACTCTGGCGTTGAAGACAGCCAGCCAGCCAACCACCAAGCCAGCCAACGAGACAGACAGACACTACTATGATGGTGATAATGATAAAAAACAAAAATAACAATAATAAGATACTGCTGTGACTACACATAAAACAATATCATTGATGATGATGATGATGATGGTGATGGTGATGATGATAATGGTGGTGATAATGATGATAGTGATAATAATGGTGATGATAATAACAATAATAAGCCGACTACGGCTGTTATAATGGTACGATTATAATTGTAATGGCAATGATGGCCGTCTCCCCACGAGTCAATCAAAGCTCAAAAATGATAAAATTATCGTAGCACCAAAATGTTTTTGGAAATTAAAAGGAAAACTAAATCAGTATACCAAATCGCTTGTCCTATGGTTAATCTGGAAGCGCGTCCCCCAGGGAAGAGCCAGCCTGGGATCGAAAAGTCATCAACTGGCACAAACTCTTCTCCGAATACGGACATAGATGGTCACTTGAACGGGAAATCCCCCAACTCGAGCCCTCCAAGTTCACCACCACAACTACCACAGAAAGAAAAATGTAAGCGGAACAAATGGACCCGAGAAGAGTATAAAGAAGTAATATACGCTTATTACTATGCATTAGGTAGGCCATCTCAAGAGAGACACACCGCAAACTCTTACAGTATATGGAGAACACGGAATCAAGACAGTAGGCCCTATTTGGACGAGAACAAATTGGCAAATGTGAGGAGGGATATCCTTAGAAATAACAGACTCACAGACAGTGAAATAAGCGCGATTCAAGCACGCAACGGAAAATGACATAAATATAAGACACAAAGGAAATGAAGAATCAGATGAACATTATAGCCCGCCACGAGGCTTAATTGAAAGACTGCCATCTGACCAAAGTACGCAAAGGCCTGAAGATACAAGAAATTCTATTGTACCTGTTAAAGATAGCCAGGAAAATGATAAAACAACAGTAACTGAAGATCTCGCATTTGCTGAAGAACACAGAGAGTCTATGGCAGAAATGAGGCAGAAAATCCTGAATACGCTTGAAGTTGTAAGACATACAAGTATGAATGATAGAGAACCACTTCATAAACTCTCAAATACAAACCAAAATAATAAAAAAAAATCCAAATTGGCAACTATGTAACAAATGAAATAATACAAGAATTAAAACCTGATTTTACTGAGTTAAATGAAATTATTTACGCTTCTGCTAGGGCAGCTGTATGCCCCCGAAAAAACAAAGAAAACCAAACCTGGGAAGAAATCAAACCTGGAGAAGTAAAATTGAAAAAGAGATTGAATTTATGAGAGGGGAAATAGCTCCGCATGGATTGACTATAAAAAGCCCTTCGGCAGTATACCGCATCCATGGATCTTGAGATCGCTGGACATCTTCAAAATTTCCCCTCTGATTTCAAACTTCCTGAAGCACAATATGTCGTTGTGGAATACGAATCTCCAATAATACCACTTTAATGGAGTACTTGCCTCAGAAAATATAAACATCAACTGTGGAATTTTTCAAGGTGACTCACTTTCACCTTTAATATTCTGCATAGCCCTAATACCCCTTACAAGTGAATTAAACAGAACAGGGTATGGGTATAAAATTGCCAATAAAAAAATAAGCCATCTATTTTATATGGATGACTTAAAACTCTATGGTAAAGACAATAATGAACTTGAAGGCCTATTGCGCACTGTGAAAGCATTCAGCGATGACATCGGGATGGAGTTTGGACTTGAGAAGTGTGCCAAGGGCACTTTCCAGAAAGGGAAAGTGAAGACCACAAATTCAGTTGTGTTAGATGTTGACACAGTCATAAGAGAGCTTGAGCAAGAACAAACATACAAATATTTAGGGATAGATGAAGGCTCTGGTATTCAGCATGCAAGCATGAAAGAGAAGATCAGGAAGGAATGTTATAGGAGAGTTCGTGCAGTCCTGAAATCTGAACAAAATGCACGTAACAAGGTGTTAGCTATAAATTCCTTAACAGTTCCAGTTGTTACTTATAGCTACAATGTGTTGAACTGGAATATGAGTGAAGTAAAGAATATAGATAGGAAAATACGCAAGCTGCTGAGTTGTAATAGGATGCACCACCCAAAGGCAGACGTAGATCGCCTTTACCTTCCAAGAGCCCAAGGAGGTCGAGGCCTGATCCAATTTGAACTAGCTTACAAAACAACCACAATTGGACTGGCCAAATATCTTGAAATAACGAATGACTGGATGCTAAAGCTCGTGGAAAATCACGAGAGACGAAAGAAGCTTCACTCTATCATAAAGGAAAGCAACAAATTTGCTACTGATCTCGTGCAGGATACCCAAACTGAACAACCCGAGGGAAGTACGGCAACTATTGTTGCAAAGAAGGTGAAAACAATGGCAACGAAAAAAGCGCACGAGCAATTGGCTGATAGGTGGGAGGAGAAACCTCTGCACGGCAAATATGTGGCCCGCAGCAAACAAGCTGATGTTGACCAGAAGCAAACCCATCAGTGGCTACGGAGCTCAGGGCTAAAAGCAGAGAGCGAAGGTTTCATCCTGGCTGCTCAAGATCAAAGCCTATTAACCCGGAACTACCAGGCCAATGTGATGAAAAATGGAACAGACCCAAAATGCCGATTCTGCAACGACATGATTGAAACAGTGGACCACCTAATCTCTGGATGTAAAGTCTTAGCACCAGTGGAGTATAAATTAAGACATGAGAGAGTTGGCCAATATCTACACTGGCTAATAAGTCGGCATTACAATATCAAAACTGCCGACAAGTATAATCACCACCCTGAGGCTGTACCTGAAGGAGAAAATGTAGCGATTCTGTGGGACTTTCCAGTACATACAGACCGAACCATCAAGGCCAATAAACCAGATATTGTTGTGAAAGACCAAAACAATAAAGTTTGCTTATTGATCGACATGAGCATCGCCTGTGATCATAATATTTCAGCGAAAGAGTTTGACAAGCTCAGAAAATATAAAGACCTACTCATTGAAATTGAGAAGATGTGGCATCTCAAGGCGGTTACAATACCAGTGATCGTAGGAGCACTAGGAATGATCAAGAAGGGAACCGAAAATTATATGAGAATGATCCCTGGCTTACCATCCCTGCAAGAAGTGCAAAAGATTGTCTTAACTGTTACATCACACGTATTGAGAAGAGCATTGTCGATGTGAGAATTATTACTACCCATGTATTTTAATTTAACTTAAAAAAAAATGAACGAACTATTGAGTTTAGTTTAATGGCCTACCAATGTATACTATGAGTTTCTTTGCCCTAGGAGTCGGGAAGACACTCGGCAAGAAATGGAAGCAAATTTGAAAGAAGAAAAAAAGCAATAATAATAATAATAATAATAATAATAATCAATTCTTTTTTATTGGCCACAAGGGCTGACACGCATGATTACATAAAGGGACAAGACAGGACGAAAGGTTACAAAGGGTTTTGTCCGTTTGTTAAAAAAATCCGTGTAAAAAACTTTAAAGCAATGATTATTAAAACAATGAAAAACTCCCAAAAGGGGGAGACGTCTCGAAAGGTTCCTGGTGGAAAAAACCCTACAAAAGCCAACGGGAGCCTGGTCAAAAAAAGGGGGTGTAGAGAGTCCCCTTTCTTCTCCTTTTACATTACCTTTTTCTTTGAAATCACAGGCGAAACCTGAGAACTGGTCCATTTATACAGGCCAGTCTCGCACAATTCACCCACCTTTCATAAAACTTGCTATCGGACAGCACTTTCCTCTCTAACCTCATCTTCCTTTTCAAGTGAAACTTGAAAAAGTTGATGAGGCCTTGACCAAAGAGGAAAGTGTCTGACTTTAGCCCTTTCAAACGAGTCCACCACACGACTTCTTTCGCCACAGCCACAAGGCACAAGAAAACGGCCTCGCCCTCCTTGTTAAAGGAGGTCGGCGGGGCAATCTTCACTATGGATTCGGCCGATAGTCGGATCCGTCCTACACGTGACAGTAGCTGTTCGACATAAACCCATATTTCAGCAATACTCGGGCACTGGACGAGTGCGTGCAGAACGGTTTCGTCGTCCTGGCAACACCTCGGGCAGGCCCGGCTGACGGCACTTCCGTGCCGGTAGAGTTTATCTCGAACAGGCAGAGCCCCTCGGTAGCACTGCCAGGCGAGAGACCTCTGGAAATTATCCATCGGCCCCGGCCCGAAAGTCCTCCCGAACAGACCGCTCAGTTCGTCGTCTTCAACGCCTAGAGTTTCCCCGAGAACGTCGTCGCATTTTTCTCCACTAACCCTCTATAGAACGCTAGAGTGGAGCTGTAACCGACCGCATTGCCCGCCTGGTGGAGGGCGGAGAGGGCTTGACGGCACTCGAGGTGCCAAGCGCCCTTTCTCGGTCTACGTTTGATCCAGGTCTGCAGCTCCGTCAAAGAGACGAGCTGCGGAAAATCGCGTCTGACAAAAGACGACCACACCTGTTCACCGTCTAGGAAGCGCTTGAGATGCCGCAGCCTGAGCGCATGTCTGCGCAACAGCAACCACGGCATTCCAAGGCCTCCGTTCAGCGGTCGTTGACAGCAGATGGATCGCCTGACCAGTGGCACCTGACCCTTCCACAAAAAGTCGAAGAGCAGGCGTACCAGCTTGGCCAACCAGCGGTCGGGACAAGGGACGACGGTCAAGCGGTAATAGATGACGGATGCGATGTACGCATTCGCCACCTCCGCTCGACCTTTCAGGGACAGCTTCCTCTCGGCCCATTTCTGGGTGAGACGTGCCACCCTGCTCGTCACCTCTTCCCAGTTCTTATCCACCTGGAGGTCCGGACCGAACCAGACCCCGAGCAGTTTAACGGGTCCGTCTGTCCAGCGCCCTACGACGCTGTTGGACGGCATGGGCTTGCCTCTCCAGGTGCCAGTTGCAAGCCCACAGACTTTTCCGCGTTAATCTTTGCCCCTGTCACCGCTTCGTACTGGTTTAGCGTCTCGCCAATCAGGCCAATGTGCCTGTGGCTCGACACCACCACGGTGACGTCGTCGGCATAAGCAGACACGCTGTTTCCGCCTCCTAGATCGCGCGGGATACCCCTCAAAGCCTCCAACTTGCGCAGTAATGGCTCGAGAGTCAAAATGTACAAGAGGGAGGAGAGAGGGCATCCTTGGCGGACCGAACGCGAGATGTCGAACGGTTCCGAAAGGTGACCGTTCACCCGTATCACCGAGCAGATGTTGCTGTATAAAGCAGCGATCCACCCGCGGAAGACTGGACCGAAGCCGGCTGCCCTGAGGACAGCTGCCAGGTACCGATGGTCGACCCTATCGAAGGCTTTACTCTGATCCAAGTTGATCAAAGCCCCACCCGCGCCAGCGTCGTTACCCACCCTCTCTATGATGTAGCGCATGAGATGGAGGTTGTCGTGTATCGACCTGGTCGGCACGGCGCATGTCTGCGTCTCGCCGACCAGCTTGTCCACGACAAGCGCCAATCTCTTGGCTAGCACCTTGGCCAAAATCTTCAACTCTGCATTGAGCAGAGTGATGGGCCGGAAATTCCCTATAACGTCCCCCTTGTTTGGGTCCTTCTTTAGCAAAGCCACCACCCCTCGACAGACAAAAGCAGGAATTCTCCCGTTTTGCTGCCAGTTGCAGTAGACGTTTGCCAACAGGTCCGCAAACAAGTCTGGCATTGAAAAGTAAAGCTCGTAGGGCAGACCATCCAAACCCGGCGATCTACCTCTCGTGCAACTCTTCATCGCTTCCTGTACTTCCCAGGCAGATATCGGTCCTTCGCAGCACTCTGCCTCGCTGTCCGAGAGTTGCGGCAGTCCGTCCAGGTACACACCGAAGTCTGTACCGTTGGTGTCCGTTCCACCGCTCGTCCCAAACAGTTGAGCAAAGTGCCGCTGAAGCACCGTACACATCTGCTTCGGTTGGGTAACCTCGCGCCCGTTCTGGTCCACCAAAGACCGAATGGTTGCTCTGTTGCCTCGCTTCGCCTCCGCCACGCGGGCCCATCGAGCGGCTCTAGTCCCCTCCCCGCTTAGCGAACGTGCCTTAGCTCTGACAACGCAGCCTTCGTGTTTGGCGTCGAAGTGTTGGTCGAGGGCCAACCTTGCCGCCAACACGTCGGTCGCGATGCCAGTGTCAAGAGCCTCGTCTAGTTTCTTAACTAAATCCCGCTCTCTCTTCCTACGTTCAATAGCTAGAGTCTTACTATACCTAATCGACTCTACTCTAATTGCTCTCTTGAGGGCAAACCACCAGTTGTTGTTGATGATTGCCCCCGTGAGCGCCCGCTTAACTAGTAAACTAATCCGGTCTCTGTAAGCTTTGCACGCCGTTAACGACGCGTTCAGCTTCCAGTAGCCGGGTCCCTGTCTATGTAGCCTATCTAAGTCGACCGTACAGATCACTAATTTGTGGTCCGTATATTCGACTAGGTGGAATTGTGGACACCCTACGCTGTCCTTATCCGCTGGCCTACAAAACACTCTATCTAAGTACGATCTAGACGACCCGATGCGGTTTGTCCAAGTCCACATTGGCACATTCGGGTTGTCTAGTCGAAACCTGTCGGACAGCTGAAAGCGGCCGAGTAGGTTGGCGAGGCTCTTGCACCCTCCCCCTCTCCTATCAGACGCTCCCCTGCCCACCCGATCGAAACGTTCGTCTAAGACAGCGTTCCAATCCCCAACTAGTACTAGAGTGCGTGACGTTCCCAGGAAAACTTCCAGACGTTTGAAATAATCCGACTGCCCTGCTCCTGTCGGAGCGTAGGCAGCCAGCAGTCTGAAAGCACCGCCGTCACTACCGTCCACGTCGAGGACCACCAACTTACCTTCCGGATCCAAGAAGACTGTCCTTATTTTCAGGTCCAGGCCCTTCCGAAACAACACCGCAGTACCACCACCGCCCGCTCCCGGCCGACACGGAGATAGAAATATCTCGTATCCGCCGAAAAGGGCTGCGAGTTCCTGCGGGTCGGAGAGCCTGGTTTCACTGATGGCTGCTACATCCACATCATGAAACCTCAGGTCGTTTAACAGGTGACCCTGTTTCCAAGGTGACCCGAGGCCTCTCACATTCAAGCAACCGATTCTAAGATTTGCCATGTTTCAAAAGTTAGGGAAAAAAAAAAGGAGAAAAAAGGCTCTACTTACTTGTTGGTGGTGGGGGTGGCTCCCTTGTGCTTTTGCACGGGTGCTTCAATAATATTTTTGTAAAGTTTCTGAGAGAAACTTTTCCCTAACGATCCCACATCGTTAGGGAATATTTGTTTTATTTCGTTGTAAACTGTTTTGTTTATTTTTATTGTGAGAATGTGTGCTGGTGGTGTGTTGTGTGTAGGTATTATGAAATCTGTAATGTTTGTGCTTGTTTTGTTTTTCAAATACTCAACCAGTTTCTGGTTTCTTGTATTCACTGCTGTAATCGTGTCTGTAATTGTGTCTGTTGTTTGTGTCTGTGGTAGTGGCAGTAGTAGTGGTGTCGAAAGTGTTGTTGTTGTTGTTTGTTGTTGTGAGTGTGTGTTGTTGTTGATGTTGTTGTTGATGTTGGGAAGTACTGTTTGTTCGTGCTTCCCCTGTAAATCTTTTTGTTTTTTCCTCCTTTTCTTTTTTGGAGGTACTATGTTCCATTCTCCTTTGTTGGAATCGGAGCTCGCACAATCCGAGATCTCTTCATCCGGCAAAGGAATGGTTGAGGGGTCTGCTTCAGTAGCAGGACGAAAAGTTTTGGTTCCGCCGGTATCGGTGGTGCCGCTGCTCCTGTTACTGTTGATGTCGCTGCTGTCGACCTTCGAGGTACTGGTGTCGTGTGTTGGTTTGGTGGTGGTTGTCGGTGTTGGTTTGGTGGTGGTTGTTGTTGTTGGAGGTGGTGTTGTTCGTCTTGGTGCTGGTGTTGGTGATGGTGTTGGTGGTGTGGCAGCCTTGGTGTTTCTTGGTTTTTGTTGTTTCTGTTGTTGTTGCTTGTGTTGTTGTTGTTGTTGTTGTTGTTGCTGCTGCCTCTTGCTGAAAGCCTCCATCCTCTTTTTGTGAATGGGACAGTCCCTCTTTAAGTGGCTTTCGCTGCTGCAGAGAAAACATTTTGGCTTTCGCCCCTCCACAGCAACGTTTAGCCTGGTGCCGTCCGGCAAACTTACGAAATCAGGGATTTTACTTATATTCTTGCTGAATTTGCGCAAGAAGCAGCACTCCCATCCCCAACCAGTTTTTCGCCCTCACTCTCCTGACATCTAGAATGGTGGTAGTGTCCTCTATATCATAGAGGACAGCTGCCACCAGCCATGACATATTTAGCTCAGGGGGGACGAGGTCGATTTTTATTTTTGTTACTCTTCGCCCGAGGTGGGTCGGAATTAGTAACAAATTCTCAGTTTGCAAGGGCGAAATGGCGTTCGCCCTTGCAAGCTCCTCTGTTGGGAAGCGAACCTCCACGGTTCCAAAACGCTTCCCCTTGGTTACGTAGCTCTTTTGGGCCCAAATGGGCTTTAGAGCCATCTCCAACTGTTGGGGTGTGGCATTTGTTATTCTTTTTAGTTTTCTGTCGAAAACTTTGTAAATTATTGTTGCTTGTTGGTGCTTTCAATCACCTCTTGTGGAGTATTGAGGAAGATACCATTGCCATCCTTCCTTAACAATTCCTTCGCTCTTTTCACATCTTCTAGAGTATCTTAACTTCCTCCGAAATTTGCTTCGCAGCAGAAGCAAAATTGTTGGAAGTTTTTTCTTTTATCTCCGTGTCAATGTTTGTGATGATTTTTGCATTGTTTTTCTTCCCTCCTCCTTCCGTACCAAAGCATGGTGAAGGCAGAGGGAGAGGGGGAAAACGAGATTACGTCGAACGCGACGTCCTGGCTTGCATTCTCCTTTTGAACGGAGCGCGTGCTCTGCGGTTCGGAAGGAGAATCTTTGTTGCCTTTTAAGGCGTGAAGTGGGTGTTTTGTACGAGTTGTGTGTGTTTGCGGAGGGAGTGTATCTTGAAGGAAGGAACAGCCAACTGTTCGCTCAGAGCCATGTTTTTGTTTGTTGTAATATTCAAATGTTGAAAAATGTCAAATGTTCAAAATTTTAAAACGTAATTTCACCCCGAATGGGGCAAAATTTCGCCCAACCGACGAGCTCCGCAAGAAGCCGGTCGGTTTGGCTACAAAAATATTAAAAAATATTCAAACCTAAACATAGATCCAATGAAATTGGTGTAAAATAAATCACGGAGCTGATTCACGTACGTCCATCGGCGTCGGAAGGAATAATAATAATTTCTTCTTTTTTATTGGCCACAAGGGCTGACACGCATGATTACATAAAGGGACAAGACAGGACGAAAGGTTACAAAGGGTTTTGCCGTTTTTAAAAACATCGAGTAAAAATCTTTATAACAACTTATAAAATTCAACAATGAAAAACTCCCAAAATGGGGAGACGTCTCGAAATGTTCCGGTGGAAAAAACCCTACAAAAGCCAACGGGAGCCTGGTCAAAAAAAGGGGGTGTAGAGAGTCCCCTTTCTTCTCCTTTTACATTACCTTTTTCTTTGAAATCACAGGCGAAACCTGAGAACTGGTCCATTTATACAGGCCAGTCTCGCACAATTCACCCACCTTTCATAAAACTTGCTATCGGACAGCACTTTCCTCTCTAACCTCATCTTCCTTTTCAAGTGAAACTTGAAAAAGTTGATGAGGCCTTGACCAAAGAGGAAAGTGTCTGACTTTAGCCCTTTCAAACGAGTCCACCACACGACTTCTTTCGCCACAGCCACAAGGCACAAGAAAACGGCCTCGCCCTCCTTGTTAAAGGAGGTCGGCGGGGCAATCTTCACTATGGATTCGGCCGATAGTCGGATCCGTCCTACACGTGACAGTAGCTGTTCGACATAAACCATATTTCAGCAATACTCGGGCACTGGACGAGTGCGTGCAGAACGGTTTCGTCGTCCTGGCAACACCTCGGGCAGGCCCGGCTGACGGCACTTCCGTGCCGGTAGAGTTTATCTCGAACAGGCAGAGCCCCTCGGTAGCACTGCCAGGCGAGAGACCTCTGGAAATTATCCATCGGCCCCGGCCCGAAAGTCCTCCCGAACAGACCGCTCAGTTCGTCGTCTTCAACGCCTAGAGTTTCCCCGAGAACGTCGTCGCATTTTTCCTCCACTAACCCTCTATAGAACGCTAGAGTGGAGCTGTAACCGACCGCATTGCCCGCCTGGTGGAGGGCGGAGAGGGCTTGACGGCACTCGAGGTGCCAAGCGCCCTTTCTCGGTCTACGTTTGATCCAGGTCTGCAGCTCCGTCAAAGAGACGAGCTGCGGAAAATCGCGTCTGACAAAAGACGACCACACCTGTTCACCGTCTAGGAAGCGCTTGAGATGCCGCAGCCTGAGCGCATGTCTGCGCAACAGCAACCACGGCATTCCAAGGCCTCCGTTCAGCGGTCGTTGACAGCAGATGGATCGCCTGACCAGTGGCACCTGACCCTTCCACAAAAAGTCGAAGAGCAGGCGTACCAGCTTGGCCAACCAGCGGTCGGGACAAGGGACGACGGTCAAGCGGTAATAGATGACGGATGCGATGTACGCATTCGCCACCTCCGCTCGACCTTTCAGGGACAGCTCCTCTCGGCCCATTTCTGGGTGAGACGTGCCACCCTGCTCGTCACCTCTTCCCAGTTCTTATCCACCTGGAGGTCCGGACCGAACCAGACCCCGAGCAGTTTAACGGGTCCGTCTGTCCAGCGCCCTACGACGCTGTTGGACGGCATGGGCTTGCCTCTCCAGGTGCCCAGTTGCAAGCCCACAGACTTTTCCGCGTTAATCTTTGCCCCTGTCACCGCTTCGTACTGGTTTAGCGTCTCGCCAATCAGGCCAATGTGCCTGTGGCTCGACACCACCACGGTGACGTCGTCGGCATAAGCAGACACGCTGTTTCCGCCTCCTAGATCGCGCGGGATGCCCCTCAAAGCCTCCAACTTGCGCAGTAATGGCTCGAGAGTCAAAATGTACAAGAGGGAGGAGAGAGGGCATCCTTGGCGGACCGAACGCGAGATGTCGAACGGTTCCGAAAGGTGACCGTTCACCCGTATCACCGAGCAGATGTTGCTGTATAAAGCAGCGATCCACCCGCGGAAGACTGGACCGAAGCCGGCTGCCTTGAGGACAGCTGCCAGGTACCGATGGTCGACCCTATCGAAGGCTTTACTCTGATCCAAGTTGATCAAAGCCCCACCCGCGCCAGCGTCGTTACCCACCCTCTCTATGATGTAGCGCATGAGATGGAGGTTGTCGTGTATCGACCTGGTCGGCACGGCGCATGTCTGCGTCCCGCCGACCAGCTTGTCCACGACAAGCGCCAATCTCTTGGCTAGCACCTTGGCCAAAATCTTCAACTCTGCATTGAGCAGAGTGATGGGCCGGAAATTCCCTATAACGTCCCCCTTGTTTGGGTCCTTCTTTAGCAAAGCCACCACCCCTCGACAGACAAAAGCAGGAATTCTCCCGTTTTGCTGCCAGTTGCAGTAGACGTTTGCCAACAGGTCCGCAAACAAGTCTGGCATTGAAAAGTAAAGCTCGTAGGGCAGACCATCCAAACCCGGCGATCTACCTCTCGTGCAACTCTTCATCGCTTCCTGTACTTCCCAGGCAGATATCGGTCCTTCGCAGCACTCTGCCTCGCTGTCCGAGAGTTGCGGCAGTCCGTCCAGGTACACACCGAAGTCTGTACCGTTGGTGTCCGTTCCACCGCTCGTCCCAAACAGTTGAGCAAAGTGCCGCTGAAGCACCGTACACATCTGCTTCGGTTGGGTAACCTCGCGCCCGTTCTGGTCCACCAAAGACCGAATGGTTGCTCTGTTGCCTCGCTTCGCCTCCGCCACGCGGGCCCATCGAGCGGCTCTAGTCCCCTCCCCGCTTAGCGAACGTGCCTTAGCTCTGACAACGCAGCCTTCGTGTTTGGCGTCGAAGTGTTGGTCGAGGGCCAACCTTGCCGCCAACACGTCGGTCGCGATGCCAGTGTCAAGAGCCTCGTCTAGTTTCTTAACTAAATCCCGCTCTCTCTTCCTACGTTCAATAGCTAGAGTCTTACTATACCTAATCGACTCTACTCTAATTGCTCTCTTGAGGGCAAACCACCAGTTGTTGTTGATGATTGCCCCCGTGAGCGCCCGCTTAACTAGTAAACTAATCCGGTCTCTGTAAGCTTTGCACGCCGTTAACGACGCGTTCAGCTTCCAGTAGCCGGGTCCCTGTCTATGTAGCCTATCTAAGTCGACCGTACAGATCACTAATTTGTGGTCCGTATATTCGACTAGGTGGAATTGTGGACACCCTACGCTGTCCTTATCCGCTGGCCTACAAAACACTCTATCTAAGTACGATCTAGACGACCCGATGCGGTTTGTCCAAGTCCACATTGGCACATTCGGGTTGTCTAGTCGAAACCTGTCGGACAGCTGAAAGCGGCCGAGTAGGTTGGCGAGGCTCTTGCACCCTCCCCCTCTCCTATCAGACGCTCCCCTGCCCACCCGATCGAAACGTTCGTCTAAGACAGCGTTCCAATCCCCAACTAGTACTAGAGTGCGTGACGTTCCCAGGAAAACTTCCAGACGTTTGAAATAATCCGACTGCCCTGCTCCTGTCGGAGCGTAGGCAGCCAGCAGTCTGAAAGCACCGCCGTCACTACCGTCCACGTCGAGGACCACCAACTTACCTTCCGGATCCAAGAAGACTGTTCTTATTTTCAGGTCCAGGCCCTTCCGAAACAACACCGCAGTACCACCACCGCCCGCTCCCGGCCGACACGGAGATAGAAATATCTCGTATCCGCCGAAAAGGGCTGCGAGTTCCTGCGGGTCGGAGAGCCTGGTTTCACTGATGGCTGCTACATCCACATCATGAAACCTCAGGTCGTTTAACAGGTGACCCTGTTTCCAAGGTGACCCGAGGCCTCTCACATTCAAAACCGATTCTAAGATTTGCCATGTTTCAAAAGTTAGGGAAAAAAAAAAGAGAAAAAAAGGCTCTACTTACTGTTGTTGGTGGTGGGGGTGGCTCCCTTGTGCTTTTGCACGGGTGCTTTAATAATATTTTTGTAAAGTTTCTGAGAGAAACTTTTCCCTAACGATCCCACATCGTTAGGGAATATTTGTTTTATTTCGTTGTAAACTGTTTTGTTTATTTTAATTGTGAGAATGTGTGCTGGTGGTGTGTTGTGTGTGTAGGTATTATGAAATCTGTAATGTTTGTGCTTGTTTTGTTTTTCAAATACTCAACCAGTTCCTGGGTTCTTGTATTCACTGCTGTAATCGTGTCTGTAATTGTGTCTGTGTTTGTTTGTGTCTGTGGTAGTGGCAGTAGTGGTGTCGAAAGTGTTGTTGTTGTTGTTTGTTGTTGTGAGTGTGTTTGTTGTTGATGTGTTGTTGATGTTGGGAAGTACTGTTTGTTCGTGCTTCCCCTGTAAATCTTTTTGTTTTTCCTCCTTTTCTTTTTTGGAGGAACTATGTTCCATTCTCCTTTGTTGGAATCGGAGCTCGCACAATCCGAGATCTCTTCATCCGGCAAAGGAATGGTTGAGGGGTCTGCTTCAGTAGCAGGACGAAAAGTTTCTGGTTCCACCGGTATCGGTGGTGCCGCTGCTCCTGTTACTGTTGATGTCGCTGCTGTCGACCTTCGAGGTACTGGTGTCGGTGTTGGTTTGGTGGTGGTTGTCGGTGTTGGTTTGGTGGTGGTTGTTGTTGTTGGAGGTGGTGTTGTCGTCTTGGTGGTGCTGGTGTTGGTGATGGTGTTGGTGGTGTGGCATCCTTTGGTGTTCTTGCTTTTTTGTTGTTTCTGTTGTTGTTGCTTGTGTTGTTGTTGTTGTTGTTGTTGTTGTTGCTGCTGCCTCTTGCTATATTCTTCATTCTCTTTTTTTGAATGGGGCAGTCCCTTTTTAGGTGGCTTTCGCTACTGCAGAGGAAACATTTTGGCTTTCGCCCCTCTACAATAACATTTAGCCTTGTCCCATCCAGCAAGATGACAAAGTCAGGTATGGCATTGATGTTTTCCTGCTGGATCTGTACCAGCAGTTGAATTCCCATGCCTGACCAGTTCTTTTCTCGTACCCTCCGAACATTCAGAATAGTGGCAGTGTCCTCTATGCCATAGAGGACAGCCGCCACTAGCCATGAGATTTTCTGTTCGGGGGGTATTGTGCTTATAGTTATTTTTTGTACCTTACGCCCGAGGTACGTCGGGACGAGGAACAAATGTTCATTTTGCAAGGGCGAAATGGCGTTCGCCCTTGCAAGCTCCTCTGTTGGGAAGCGAACCTCCACGGTTCCAAATCGCTTCCCTCTTGTCACATAGCTCTTCTGGCCCCAAATGGGCTTCAGAGCCATCTCTAACTGTTGTGGTGTGGCGTTAAACAATCTTTTAGTTTTCTTTTCGAAGACTTTATAAAAGATTGTTCTTTTGTTTGTCTCTTGTGTGAGTTGTTGAGGTGTGTTGAGGAAAACACTGTTCCTCCTTTCTCAACAAATCTTGTGCCATTTATGTCCTCCATCGTTATATCTACATCTTCCGAAATTTGCTTCGCAGCAGAAGCAAAATCGTTAGAGTTTTTAACATTTTTTTGTTGGTTCTTGTCTGTATTTTTGTCTGCTATAAGTTTCTTTTCCTCCCTCTTCGGTACAGCATCACTTGTTGAAGGCAGAGGAGGGAAATCAAGAGTGACGTCGAACGCGACGTCCTGGCTTGCATTCTCCTTTTGAACCGAGCGCGTGCACTCCGGTTCGGAAGGAGGATCTTTGTTGCCTTTTACGGCTTGAAATGGGTTGTACGTAACCCGTGACGTTGCCTTTTGTTCTTGTGGAGGGGGTGTTGCAAGAAGGAGGGAAGAGCCAGCAGCTCGTTTTTAAGCCATTTTGTAAATGTGTGTGTGCATAAAAAATGTCAATTTCAATGTAATAAAGAGCAATTTCACCCCGAAGGGGCAAAATTTCGCCAACCAACGACGAGCTCCGCAAGAAGCCGGTCGGTTTGGCTACAAAAATATTAAAAAATATTCAAGCTTATTAAAAAATTTCCAATAAAATTGGCACAAAACTCACAGAGCTGATTCACGTACGTCCATCGGCGTCGGGAGGAATAATAATAATAATAATAATAATAATAATAATAATAATAATAATAATAATAATAATAATAATAATAATAATAATAATAATAATAATGAAAGGAAACGGGTGGAGCCTCCCCATGGGCTGATTAATGATACATCTAGTGATGTTGTCACAATAAAAACACTGGTAATTGTGCAACCTGAAAATCGCTACCTCATATGATTGACAATGAAAAAACAAAATATTGTGAATAACGGTGGTAATGAAACTGAAGCCAATGATGGTGACAATGTTACACCCGGTAGGCTCAGAGATTCTGGTCCGGCTCCAACCTGTCGATATCCAGAAAGGGACCAGCACACACGGTGCAGATGGAGCAAGCAAATTATTGATGTGATTATGGAGTGATCATTTGAGGGAAAAAAACTCACGGAACAGAGACTTTGTGATCAAGCTAGAGCAATAAGAAGAAATTGTTGGTTCACAAAAGTAGAGCTCGAATCTATCAAAAGATGGGTCATAGAAAATAGCAGCTGAGATAACAATGAAAACACAGTTCTTACTAATAAGAATAATCTCATAGCATAGGAAAAGAGCAGTGGTAGTTTTCTTGATGAGAAACATATAGATGATCTAAAAGAAGACAATAAAACTGGCGACAATTAATGGCGACATGACAGATGAACAAAAGGCAATCTACGACAGAATAAAGGCAAGACTACAGGAGAACGATAGCGACATGAAAAAGGTTGATCCTCCAGAAGATATAGAAGCAAAAATAGAAGAGTGCCATTGATATCAAGTGAACGATATTTCGACATCTCGTGTGTCTTCCACAGATTAAAAAAATAAAGCTGTCAGTTTACTTCATTTTGGTTAATATATATAACATTTAGGTAACTCCTCAAAAAGATATAGAAGCAAAAAAAAAGAAAGAAAAAAAGAAGAGTGCCATTGTCATCAAGTGCTTCTATATCTTCTGGAGGAGTTACCTCAATCCCATATAATAATAATAATAATAATAATAATATAATAATAATAATAATAATAATAATAATAATAATAATCCTTTCTACTATAGGCACAAGGCTTGGAGTTTGAGAGGAGGGGATAGTCGATCACATCAAACGTAGTTCTTGAATAATACTTAATTTGTCGACCCCAAAAGGATGAAAGGCAAAATCGATCTCAGAACGTAACGACGGGTGAAATATAGCTGAGCATTTTGCTTGACGCGCTAACGATTCTTTCGGCTTGCCATAGCCACAGATCTACATCAGCTTGTTTGCTATAGGCCACATATTTGCCATGCAGAGATTTTTGTTTAGTCCTATCAACCACAAAAAAGCTATAAATACCTGGGGAGTAACGGAGAAGGTATATAACATGTTACTATGAAAAAAAAATACGAAAGGAGTATTACAGAAGAATGCGACTCGTACTAAAAACTCAACTCAACTCCAAAAATTGCATCGAAGCCATTAACATACTGGTATTTCCAGTAGTCCAATATAGTTTTAACATCATCAACTGGAATCTACAGAACTCCAACGTCTGGACAGGAAGACAAGAAAACTACTAACTTCTAAGAACATGCACCACCTAGAAGCTGACGTTGATCGTCTGTACCTACCTAGAAGTAATGGGAGAAGAGGAATGATGCTGGTAGAACTGTGCTATAAGATATCCGCAATAGCAATGAACAAGTACTTATCTAGTACAGAAGACTGGATTCTGCGGCTTGTTTGCAAACACAAATACAGCAAAAAATCACACTTTATTGTCAAAGCAGCTTGCAAATTCGCATTAACCCTGAATTAGATGAAGAACCTGAAACCACTGCCACGAAAAAAAGCAAAACGGATCAAATAGGCTGCAAAAAGAACGGACAGAAACAAATTGAGGAGAGGTGGAATCAGAAACCTCTGCATTGACTGTATATACATCGAAGCCGAAATACTGATGCAGATCAAACAACAACCCATCAATGGCCGAGAAGCTCAGGACTGAAAGCAGAGACTGAAGGTTTCATATTGGCAGCACAAGATCAAAGTTGCTGATCAAAAACTACCAGGCTAACGTTCTTCAAAACGGTTCTAACCCTAAATGCAGATTCTGCGATAAATTTGATGAAACAATAGACCATCTCGTCACAGGATGTCCTGTGCTGACGCCAAACGAATTCAAAAATTACAAACACACAGACGCTCTTATACGCACACACAGGCCCACTTAATTTTAAGATCGCTCACACATACATTCGAACGCGTTTGCCCTCATTCACAGATACACAGTCACACATACCATTCTTACATACACACACACGCCATCGCGCACCCTAGTTCAGCCTGGTCGCCGTTATTATCTCCCTTTCACTCAGCCTCTTTCTTCCGGTCATTTTATCATGTTGGACCGTTAATCCTTACACATTTTTCTCTCTCCCTATTTTAGTTTTCGTTCGCTCTCTAATTTTCTCCTTTCAAGCCTTTCTGTCGAAGAGTATAGGCTATTAAGTGGTAAAAGTAAAGAAAAGAAAAGAAACAGAAAGAGAGGTAGATAGAGTGAGGTGGGGAGGGGATTTTAAGGTTTGGCTATAGGGTAAAGTAAGGTGCATAGGTGCATGGAGTCTAAGAATTGTATACGGGACAGCCGAGAAGATAAGAGAAAAGATGAAGAGATAGTGGAAGATAGGGTACAAAATAGAACAAAATGAAAGAGATGTAAAGAGAGAAGTAGAAGTCTGGTAGTCTTAAAGTCTAAAGTTTTGGGGGATGACATTTAGTAGTAATTGCTTGTGTCCATTCTGGCTAAGGTCAGTGGCTGTAAAGTTATTTTTAGCAATGCAGCTATGGGTATGTAGGTAGTCGAGAAAGGAAGAGCTAGTTGAAGTGGGAGTTAGAGTTAAGGGGGCTATATTAGAGGATTTATTGGGTTAAGGTTTAAAAACAAATTAAGGTTAAATTAAAGAGTTAATATTTATCTCATAGTGTGATGAGGCAAGGTAGATAGAAATTAGGAAAAGCATAAGGTAGTTATAGAGATATAGAAGGAGTATGTGTTAATAATCATAGGGGTTTTATGTGGGTGCTATTCGTGGGGGCTGAGCTTACATTTAGATTTATAAAAGAATTTAAAAGTGCGAAAGAATTTGTGCTTACAGATAGAGAAGGTCTCGTATTTTGGTGAGCTGTGGGTTAAAATTTTGAGAGATTCTTTTAAGCAAAGTCCACAACTGGAGTATTGACCCTGATGTGGGGTACCCGAGTTTATTATAACCCAGGAAAGTTTATACTGTATTTTTCCATTAATTAGATGGCTGGCTAGTGATGTGGAATTGCTATTCTTCTTATATCTAAATGAGTTTAAATGTGCATAATACCTTTGTTTAAAATTGGAACTAGAACCAATGCAATAGCTACAGGAGTTATTTACCATGTGAACGGTGCTTCGGTATACGACGTTGAATCTTTTGCACTGGGCTTGCAACGGGCAATCTGTCCCGGATATGCTTCTTTTTCTTCTTTCTTTTCATCTCCTTATTCTTTTATTCCCTTCCTCTATGTCATCATCTTGTAAATATATACGATTCTCATTTTCCCTATTTTCCCCTTATTTGTCACTGATAACGGAATATCCCATACTCAGAGATATCCCAGAAACAGCTGTAAAATTTTGAATTTCCTCCTATAATAATATTGTATACGACTTCTTGAGATGTTCGCCTTGCCTTAATGTTTGCTGCCCTGTTTAACAATCATATATATATACATACACACACACACACACACACACACACACACACACCAAAACAAGCACATAAATGCGAAGCAAGGTGAAAAAAATAGTACTCGATAGTCATCCATAATTTAAACGGCCATGTATTAGAT
>NC_043000.1:72653393-72658393 GCF_006345805.1 Octopus sinensis | reverse complement strand
ACAAAAATGAAGCGTCCATCTCGTCGCCGCATTATGTCGTACGCGAATGAGAGGATTTGCATCCCCAACGTAGAATTTTTAATGTAATACATGTCCTTGAGGTAGTAATTGTGCGCGGCTGAAGAAGGCCATAGACACACATTATGCATTGTTATAAATCCGTCTAATAAAAGCCCGAAACATATGTACCGCTGAATCCTTGGCATCATGTTTTTATTTGATTAATTTATATATATAATATATATATATAATATATATATATATATATTTCTAATTTTTTTTTTTTTTTTTTAATTTTCTCCTGGTTTACAGAATTAATGTTATTTTGCGGTGAAGCTTTTTGGCTGTTATTTCTAGTGGGTGAATGGCCTATTATGGCCGTTCCTTGATTGTGATATATATATATATATATATATATATATATATATATATATATATATATTATATACACAATATATATATATATATAATATATATATATATACATATATATATATATATATATATATATTATATATATATATATATATATATATACGCGCAGGTGTGGCTGTGTGGTAAAAAGTTTGCTTCCCATCACATGTTTCCGAGTTCAGTCCCACTGCATCGGACTTTAGGCAAGTGTTTCTAATATAGCCTTGGGTCGGCCAAAGTGGATTTGGTAGACGGAATCTGAAAGAAGCCCGTCATATACATATCTATGTGCGAGTTCGTGTTTGTACCCCACCATCACCACTTAACAACCGGTGTTGGTGTATTTACGTCCCCATAACCTAGAGGTTCGGCAAAGAGACTAATAAAATAAGTACCAGGCTCGAAAAATATGTACTGGGATCAATTCATTCGACTAAATATTCAAGGCGATGCCCCAGAAATTGGTAAAAGATAAAAGGTAAAAGAAAAGATATATATATATAGATATATATATGTATATGTATATATATATATTATATATATATAATATATATATATATATATATATACTTATATGTATGTATTTAATACATATATATAAATACATATACATACATATACATACATAAATATATATATATATATATATATATATATATATGTACACGCACACACACACACACACGTAAACATATATGAGCACAGACGCACAGACACATATTCCGTTTATTTTTACTTTATTTTATACAATCTTACACGGAAAACAAATAATCTGAGATCATGAAACTTCAAAATATATTATTTCTAGAATAACTGTTTTAAAGCCATCTTATTTGTGAAAAATACATTAAAAAATAAAGGGTATTGTGAATCGATCAGCTCATATTGGTTACTGATAGAAGGCAGATCACTGTTATAATGATGTTGGTAGCTACTGACTATTGTCGGCTGACTTACATTTCATCTCATTGAATATCATCTGAATTACTTTCAGCAGTAACAGTTGCAGCTGCAATGCTAGCTGTCAGGTAACATTAGTAGCAGTAGTAGAGTGGAGATAGTAATAGATATAGATAGATAGATAGATAGATATATATAGAGAGAGAGAGGGGGTAAGAGAAAGAGGAAGGAAAGAAGAAGAAGAAGAAGAAGAGATGGCGGAGGAATAAAACTAAAAATAGAAATATGAAAAGATGAGCGAAAGAGAAAGGGAAAGCAGCTTGGCTATATGTAACTGGAAGAAAGTATTGATGATACTGCTGGAGAACTTATAAATAAGGAAGTATCAGCTGGATAAAATAGGGTATCAGAAGCACAGAAGCGTTGCAGTTGATGGAAAAATACTGAAGGAGCGTTGAAGGAATAGAAGAGTTAGTCGGAAAGGAAGTATGTATATCAAAATTTATTTCTGTATGCGACTATGTTTTTAGGTAGTTGTTAGCCCTATCAGAAATTGTGTGAAAGCAGTTGACGGCACATTTAAACAGTCCCTTGCCACATCCACGGTGACTAGCTTTTTATTGCAACTATTTACGTTAAAGACGACTAACGTTCCAACTGTCATTCAAATTTCTTTCATTCGTGTTAAAGAACAAGTGATGTAGAAAGCCTTGTTCAGTTTACTGCTAGAGCCGAAATCCCATTTTAGCAGAAGAAGCTTACTATTACAACATAGATTTATAATTTATATTCATTATGGATCCCAAATTGTTACTTTGACAAGCGATTCTGATCATCAAACGAATGTAATTATTTTTAATTTGTTCTTAACGTTATTATCATTAACATCATTATTGATAATATGTAGCTATGAAATGGCCATTTTAAATGCTTTATCCATGAAATACTCAATGAAATGATAGTTTAAAAATTTAATCGAGGAATAAAAAAAGAAGTAACCTGCTTCGCATTTTCTAAATGGATTTAAGAGTGAGAATTACATTACAAAGATAAAAAGAAACAACTTCAAACTAAGACTATATCGCCTATAAAAGCAACAGTAACAACAGCAACAAATTCATCATGGATTATTCAACAGGTTCAACCCTAAAGGAAAGTCCTATTAGATCACCTACACTAAGTGAAAAGCAATTTTTCCAAAACAATGCATGCAATCAACAGCAACAGTACCAACAACAACAAAAGCACCAATTTCCAGGGATGCCCAGTAGCAAGAGAGACCTCATTGATAACATGTTTACCTATATCAATAGGGATTTACTGATTTCCAAGATATTCTACTTTTTCTTTTTCGCTGCATTCGGTTCACTCTTTCCATTGATGGCAGTGTATTTTAGACAACTTGGTATGAACCCAACCCAAGGCGGCATTCTTATAGGATTTCGCCCTTTCGTTGAATTCTGTAGTGCTCCTTTATGGGGTGTTTTTGCTGATAAATGGAAGAAAGGAAAGCAGCTTCTCTTATTTTCTTTATTTTGTTGGATTGCTTTCACATTATCTTTGGCCTTTGTACGACCTCCTGCCCATTCTTGTATCTCAACTAACTCAACGCATCTATTTCTTTCTGAACCTTACGAGAGACGACGAAGGGAAGTGGCCTCTGCCGAAAATTGGATAAATCCAGAAAATCTTCTGATCGACGACAGTGCCATATCTCTTACAGAATCTCATTCTAATTCGCTAAAAAATTTTATGAACGGATTGTATCATCAAAATTTGGGAACGAGTGATTCTGGTGGTCCTTATTATATAAAAAGAAACGATGTAAGCGGTCGTTATCAAGATCCCGCTGATTTATTTTCAACAAAGGAATACCTGTCTCATTTTATTTCTAAACGCAAAAGACCTAAACATGAAGGATACGAAATCGACCATTCTAAGATTGCCAATAAAAACAAGGAACAAGTTGCTGGTTTGGTAAGCCCGCGTTTCAGCACTATTGTCTATCGTGAAGACCAGGTGCAGCAGGTATTCTTTGTCTTGCTTGTTCTAATCGTCGTTGGAGAATTCTTCAGTGCGCCTGCCATAACTCTTGCAGATTCTGTGACATTGGCATATCTAGGAGATGATGTTGAAAACTATGGAAGACAGCGAATGTTTGGTTCACTCGGATGGGGAGTTGCTATGTTTTTGGTTGGAATGGCGCTTGATCATTCAACAACATTTCCAAACCACCCTTGTGGTACTCAAGAACAGGGTGAGAAAAATTACGTGGTATGCTTTGCTGTTTTTTCTGTCCTCATGAGTTGTGCCTTTATTACAGCAACTCAGTTCAATTTTGCCTTCCAGCAAGGAATTATGGATATTCCTTTAAAACAAATTGCATCCCAGATTAAGGAAAAGATTAAAGAAACAGTCACCGGACGAAGGAAGATTGACCGAATGCGACTCGTAGAAGAAGACGATTTCGATTATTATACTAAAGACAAAGCTCATATCGAACCAACTTTTCAAGAAAAAACTCCACCCGATAAATTGCATATCTCACTCGGTGAACAAAATGACATGGTTAGTGACACAGTAAAGGGACAGAGTAGTGGAAGTGGAAAGACATTCGAAGAGGAGACCTATTTTGGAAAATGGATAACTGTATTGAAGATGTTGGCCAATCTTCGTTATATGTCAGTATTATTTGTTGCTTGGTTTATGGGATTTGGAATTGGACTTATTTTCACTTTTCTTTTTTGGCACCTACAAGACTTGGGTGGATCTCCTACGCTATTTGGTGTGGCATCCGTTTTCAATCATATTTCGGAATTATTGGCTTATTTCCTTAGTGTCAAATTCATATCAAAGTTTGGTGAGTACATTTTGCTGTATATACTTTTTCTAAGATAACTTAGTTTAAGCTTATCATGCACGCATGCCTCTGTGTGCATACACAAACTTAGGTATACATATGTGCACACCACTCTCTAAATTCAAGTTATAAATACTGATTCTGTATCTATATATGCACACTTGAAATTTTTACGAATTCAAACAATTTATTTTCCCTTATGTATTCGCACATTCGTGGCATTAGCACACAAATGTATATCTATCTTAATGTTTTAAGACAAAGTTTTTTTAGACAAATTTTTCAGAAAACCTCTAGAACATCAATAATTACAAATCCCATTCTCATATAAACATACATCGATTCTCTACACAGATATACCAATATGATTATTCTTACATATAATTATATGTATAGTCGATGCAGCATCTGCATGTCAGATTTTCCGCTTTACATGCTAATAATAAAAACATGGCACTTGTTTCCCTGCTGTTCTAAGTTAAATCTATCTCATATAATATATATTTATATATAGGTAGACTAGCATGGTCCTAGACTAGTTGGGTTTCCTTTAATTTGAAAAACTACGACAGTCACGGATTACACATACATGGTGTACAGAAGTTAAATTAGATTTTGAAAAATTGAAAGTAAAAGGAAATAACAAAAAGAAAATGACACACTATTCACTTAGAACTGGAATTGTGTTTGAATTTTATTTAGATGAATATATTTCTGATTAACTAGCGCACAATATTTGTTGTGGATGTGTCAAGCACCATAAACTATGCTCCAGGCCATGTTACCCACTTTTATCGCCAATATTTTTGTGAAAGGCATGAGAATC
>NC_043000.1:72578393-72650893 GCF_006345805.1 Octopus sinensis | reverse complement strand
ACAACGTACTGCCCGGTTCAGAAGTCAAAGTGACTGCTATATGATCGCGTGTCTGTATGTACACAGGAATCTTTTTTCTTTTACTTGTTTTAGCCATTAGGTTGCGGCCATGCTGGAGCACCGTCGTGAAAATTTTTTTTAGCCAAATGAACAAACCCAAGTCCTTATCCTTATTAGTGTATCAGTCGCTTTTGCCGAATCACTAAGTTACGGAGATATAAACACACTAACACCGGTTGTCAAGCGGTGGTAGGGTACAAACACAGACAACATACACATATATACGATGGGCTTCTTTCAGTTTCCGCCTATCAAATCTATTAACAAGGCTTTGGTCGGCCTGAGGCTATAGTAGAATGCACTTGTCCGTGGTGCTACGCTTCTTACCACACAGCTATGCCTCTGTGTGTGTGTGTATATATATATGTATATATATATAATATATATATATATATATATATATATATATATATATATATATATATATATATATATATATATATATATATTTACATACATATATAATGTTAAAGAGGACAACAAACATTAAGGCAAAGCAAACATCTCAAGTGGAATACAATATTATTATTGGAAAAAATTCAGAGTCTTACAGCTGTTTCTGGGATAACCCCGAGTATGAAATATTCTGTCACAGGGACAAATAGGGAGAACAAAATAAGGAAAATTAGGGAAAATGAGTATGCTATATATTAATGAGATGACGATATTGAAGAAGGGAGTAAAGGAATAAGGAGATGGAGAGAGGGAAGAAAAAGAAGCATAAAAGTTCATTGATAAACTTTCCGATGTTGTAGAAACTAGAGCATAAGTCCTAAGGTGCAATCCTGCGTAGATCCATGTTGGTAAAAATCCTGATATAGTAAACATCCAGAGAGAAAAAAGAAATCAATGTTCAATAACAGAATGGTAGTGGAGGTGGTTGTTGTTCTCTTTAACAATTATATATCTATTGCATTGGAAATCTGCAATGGCTCTATAACTACAATCTCTTCTATAACCTTGGAGCCCTAGTTATCTGTTACAGCACTTACCTAGCGTATCTAATCGTTTAGATCACCTGTGAACTAAACACCCATACTTGTGTGTGTGTGTGTGTGTGTGTGTGCATACATACATACATACCAATTCGACTGAAGCAAAGTATGGCTGGACTTGGAATCTTGGGGGAGAGAATGCAAATCCTTAATTCATAAGCTACAAATGATCACGCTATCTGGGACTATAATAATCTGCAAGACCTGCTTAAGATTTAAAGGATGACAGTTAAATCAAGATACTTTCCTTTACAACCTTGCCGGTGGCACGTCAAAATTTACTCTAAATTAAAAAAAGAGAAGACACACACACACACACACACACACACACACATGAACACACACACATATATAAGCAACAAGGTAATCACTCCATTTTGAAATTATATGGATAATACCATACTAAATTCTGGTGCCTTTAACTTAAGTACCATATTCAACTGAATCTAAATTTTACTGAACTTATATATATATATATATACGTTTGTGTGTGAGTGTGTGTGTGTGTGTATGGCGATATTAACTCGTGACCGAGTAAGACCACTTCCTAAACTCAGTCTGTGAAAACGTTCCGACAGTTCAAGGAGGTCTTGTGCGCATGAATTTGTGGATAAAGCGTCCACGGCACTGAACCCGCTATTCAACTTAGCTACAAAACCACTGGCACAAAAGTGACTGAGACAGCCAGAAACCAACTGCAATTGAAATGTTTTTATGCGAGTTTACCTTCCTCTAGATGAAAGTTCTAACGAGAACTACAGAGTCCTTCATTCGTAGAGGCCCGCATAGTAACTAACCCATTGATAGGACCCTACCAGGTGTTACTATTCTGGTTTGAGTAGACCTGGGAACAAATGTGACTGAGTGGTGGTTCCACAGCCCTCAAAATCCAGGATCTTCTGTACCAGGCCCCACTACTGGATTTAGTTTAAAAATCTTACTTATATATGTATAGGTGTGTGCATATATACATATATACATATATATATATATATATATATATATATATATATATATATATATATATAATTCACAACGACCTCGAACACACAAGTGTAAACAAGGGAGACAGAGAAAGGCAGAATGCCACTTACATTTAAACACTATACAAATATTCCTTTAAAAAACTTTTCTTTTAATTTTTCTAAATTAATTATTTAATCGTTACAGTTGAAAAGGTCTCAAAATGACCGAAACCGGTACTGAAATGTTCTTTATAAAATTATTTTAGCATTTTCTATCTTGACTTGTTTTTTCATATATATCAACTCGTGTGTTCCTTTTCACCCTTATACATACATATATATATATATATATATATATATATATATATATATATATATATATATATATATGTATGTATGTATGTATGTATGTATGTATGTATGTATGTATGTATGTATTTATATATACACACACACACCACACACACACACACATACATGTCTGTATGTAGATTGTCTGCATGTGTTAGAATAATCACAACGCTAATTACCGTTATTTCGAATGCATTTAATACGTACGTTTCAAGTGATTATGGAACAACTTGTTATATAAATACTATTTTCTTTAGCCGTTAGAAATGAAGTACATTGATGAAATTGAAATATCCCTTTATATATATTAGACTGGAAAAGAAAGTTACATAGGTGCAGGCATGGCTGTGTGGCTGAGGAGCTCGCTTTTCAACCACATGCTTTCAGTTTCAGTTACACAGTGCACCTCGGGCATATGTCTTCTATGTAGTCCCGAGCCGACGAATGCCTTTCATAATCGGAAACTGTGTGGAATCCCGTCACATATGTGTGTATGTGACTCTTTGTTTTCGCCCTTCCTACTCATTGACAACTAGTGTTGGTTGGTTTATATCACAATAAACCAGTGTTTCGGATAGACTGAGTGCCAGACTTAAAAATAACTATTGTGGTCATTTCGTTCGACTAAAGCCTTAAGGACGGTGCGCCAGTAGGCTTGTAGTCTAATAACTGAAAAAGATAAAAGATTAAAACCTCTGAAAAAACATAGAGAGGAAGAGAAAAAGAATTAAGATGAGACTATAGTTTAACAAATATCCAAGGAAGGGGATGAGTAATTAAAGATAAGGCTAGTAATAAATGAGTGACAAAATAAACAGACAATAAATTTCAACCATAGAGAAAAAGAAAAGAATAGCAAATTGAATTATACTGCCAAACACAATACACACTACACAAGCTATTATGTATAATCCTCTTGCTGATGAATTCTTAAGGAAATTAAGAAACTGCTTTTCTCACTGGACCATAACATGTTTGAATTTAAGAAAGTACTTAGGCTAATATTCTGCTATTATGTTATCAGGTAATACATTTGAACGAGCGATAAACATTTATGCCATTTTATATACTATAAAATAAATTGCGTGTGCAAGTTAATAATGAATTACAAAAGTAAAAGGCAAAGGCAAAACATATTGATACTCTACACTATTTACATTATTTACATTCGCCGGATATTTGTCCTCATCTTGTTTGTCGTTAACACAACGTTTCCCTCCAGCCTTCTTCAGGTGTCTTGGGAAATTTCGAACCTGGGTTCTCATTCCTATCGTATTTTTATTATTATTGCTGTTGTTGTTGTTGTTCAGGTCACTGCTTGGAATCGAACTCGGAATTTTGAGGTTAGTAGCCCGCGCTCTTAACCACTACGCCATATGCCCGAGTGGATAAACGACAAAGTTGACCTCGGCAGGATTTCAGCTGAAAACATATTGGAAGACATACCACTAAGCTTCATTGTTTGACGCGTAACGATTCTACCAGGTCACTTTATCAACAACAGCTACAAGAACAATACTAAATAATAATAATATTAATAATAAGAACAACAACAACAACAACAACAATAGCTACAACAACAACAACAACAACAACAACAACAACAATAATAATGATAAAGGGACTGCCTGTCCCCATTCATCTTTGTACTGTGCATGATACCACTAACACTGATTCTGAGGAAAGCAAAGTTTGGGTATGTATTCAAAAGCCGCCAACAAAAAGTCAACCACTTGTTATTCATGGATGACTCAAACTTTATGATATAAATGAATCCCAAGACAGTTCCCTCGTTGATACAGTGTATATCTTCAGTGCTGATGTCAAAATGGAGTTCGGACTGAAAAAGTGTGGTGTGTTAGTCTTGAAGGGAGGCAAAATCAAATGTGTGGACGGGCTAACGATACCGCCGGGAGAGGTTATGAAGCAGATAAAGAGACGGGCTATAAGTACTTGGGGATATTGGAAATGGATAAATTGATGGAGAAAGAAATGACAGACAATTATAAGGTGGTGTACTTGCACAGACTGAGACTGATCCTTAAGTCGAAATTATACGGACGGAATAAGATTGAAGCTGTCAATACCTGGGTGGCTTCACTATTTTGATTTGGAGTAGGGGTAATCGCATGGACAGTATACGAACTAAACAGCTTAGACAGAAAAACAAGGAAGTTGCTGATTAGATTTGGGATACGCCACCCACTAAAATGATACACTGTATGTATTAAGAAAAAGACGGGGATATGAACGCAGCGTTATCGCAGAAAATAAATAACATAGCATGGTATGTAAAAAATGCCACAGAACCACTGTTATTGGAAGTAAGACGGTCAGGCTTGTGTAGGATGGGAGATTGCAAAGATAAAGCTCTATACAAGGACTTGAGAATGAATGAAACTGAAAATAAGTGGATAAAGAAAAGAATGCATAGACAATTTTTTTTGGTCTTTCGTTTCGTTATTTTGGGGGAGGAGGTAAGTAATACCACTTGCCATCCAATGGGGATGGCAATTTCATAGGGATGTTGAAGATAAGACAGACAGAGAAAAAAGATGGCTATGGACGACTAAAAGTGATTTAAAACCGGAAATGCAGGCTCTAATCTGTGCTGCACCAGAGCAAGCACTAAGAATGAATTATATAAAATACAAAATAGATAACACATCAGAAAGTGATAAGTGCAGAATTTGTGGACAAAATGATGAAACCGTATGGAATATTACCAGTCAAGGTACACCACTAGCCCCAAAAGAATATAAGAGACGCCATGACAATGATTGTCCATTGGACACTTTGCAAAAAGTATGGACTTGACAGAGCAAAAAAGTGGTACGAATATAAACCCGAAGGCATCATCAAAAATGATAATCCTATGGGATTTTAGGATTCAGTGTAACCATGAGATAAAGAATAGGAAGCCAGACATAGTGTTAACAGAGAAAGAAAACGATGCTGGATCATAGATATAGCATGCCCAGCTGACAAGAAGGTATGCGATAAGGAAGAAAGAAAAGTCGAGAGATATGGCACACTTTTCAAGGCCAAACTCCATCCTGATATCATCACTGAATCCTTTCACAGTATGTAAGAGTCCTTCAAGTTCTTCATTATCTTTGCCATATAGTTTTAAATCATCCATATGAAATAGATGGCTTATTTTCCTGTTGTCAATTTTGTAGCCATACTCTGTTCTATTCAGTTCACTTGAGAGTGGTATTAGTGCTATGGAGAAACTTAATGGTGAAAGTGAGTCACCTTGGAATATGCTAGTTTATGCTAATATTGTTTGAGCGCAATACTCCATTAGAATGATATAATTGGAGCTTCGTGTTCCATAGTGATATATTATACTTTAAAAATCTGAAATCACAGGAGAAATTTTGAAAATGTCCAGCGATTTCAGAATCCACGAATGTGATATGCTGTAAAAGGCTTTTTTATAATTAATCCATGAGGAGCTGAGATTTTTGCGCTTGTTATGGCAGTTCTCAAGGATCATGCGATTAATTAGGAGCTGATCTTTGCATCCGTATGAGCCTCGTCTGCATCCTTTTTGTTCAGTGTGAAAGAGGCTATTGTCTTCCATAAACGTATGTTTTCTCCACTAGAATAGGTGCCAAAATCTTATAGGTAGTAGACAAACATGTTATAGGCCGGTAGTTCTTGGGTCTTTCGTTTCGTTATTTTGGGGAAGGAGGTAAGTAATACCACTTGCCATCCAATGGGGAGTTTTTTCAGGGTCTTTCATAATACTATTAAATAGTATTATTAACATTTTGTGTGCGGACAAGAGTGATGAGAGCCAGGGGATTTCAATACCAGGGGATTTCCACTTATGAGCCTTCGTTAGTGCCCTCCATAGGTCGGCGATTGAGATGTCTTCCCACACCTGTTCTTGTGGATTTTTGTAGGCATCTTGGGTGCGTTTGATCCAGTTTCTATTTTCATTGTATGTTTTCTCATCACTCCAGATCTCTTTCCCAAAGTTTTCAACTTCTTCCATTAGGGGTGGATTTTCAATGGTTATTTTTACATTCCCTATTTCCCTGTAAAATGATTTGGCATTGGATTTGAGCATCTTATTTTGTTTGTAGCATTTGATTCTTTTCTCAAATCTGCATATTCTCTGAGCTTTTGCCTGAACTTATTGTTTAAGTGTTTCTTTCGCTGAGATTAGTTCTTCTCTTGTTGAAAGTCCATATTTTCTCACAATCTTCCTGCCTTTTCTTGATCTTACACCATTTCCAGAGATTAGCTCAGTTAATATTGATAACTCGTTAGCTCAGTTAATATTGATATCTCTTATTATTATTATTATTATTATTATTATTATTATTATTATTATTATTATTATTATTATTATTATTATTATTATTATTGTTATTGTTATTGTTACTGTTAATATTATTATTATTATTATTTTATTATTATTATTATTATTATTATTATTATTATTATTATTATTATTATTGAGTGAGAGAGCAGTGCATGCCATCAAAGTGACACTGGGGTAAAATATACGAAGCTCAGTATACCCATCATGACTAGCCGTCTGATAAGGGTACACTAGGCACATGCATCACAACCATATGTATGCGACATGGTGATCTCATATCAAGATAAACAGCGAATGACCTTGCAGGTAGGGCCCAGTTAGAATTTTCTTCAGGTCGAGTAGCCCATACCGCTCAATAGATCCCTGAATAAGAGTTGTTTAAAAATGGTGACCAAAACATCCATATTTACAGAGATGAATTATTCGAACTCCAAAGAATTGCTCTCAACACATGGCCATGATGCTCCCCCACTACTTCTGCTCGTGATCAGAGATGCACATATCGTCAGCCACCAAAGGACATGGTCAACTGGATAAGGTCAAACAACTGACAAGCAAATCTGTGGTATTCAGCAGAATATTTGCTGTAGCCCATCTTTTATACCAAGACAAAACAATGTACATGATAACACTTCCAATCAGTTAATATCAGAAGCCACGAGAGCCGCTGCCTGGTACTGCATCAGGACATATTATTATTATTATTATTGTTATTGTTATTGTTATTATTATCATTATTATTATTATTGTCATTATTATTATCATTATCATTATCATTATTATTATTATTATCATTATCATTATTATTATTAATCATCATCATCATCATCTTCATCATCATCATCATCGTCATCATCATCATCATCATCATCATCATCATCATCACCATTATCATTATTATTATTATATTATTATTATTATTATTATTATTATTATATTATTATTCAGTAGTTTTATTTTTATAACGTGCTTTCACTTCACTACCGAGCGCAGCTCTCTGTGCCTTGGGTATGTGCTGTGATTTAATGTGATGCTCTGATGGTTATTATATGGAAAGTGTTCTGCGTAGGATGTGTGCAGTGCCTAGTAGTGCATTTTTCTGTATGTTATATGTGTTTGTAAGTCCTGGTGTTTTTGTTATGTATTTGTCTGAATATTTTTTTATCATGCCTAATGCACCTACGATGATAGGAATTGTTTCTGTTTTAGATTCCACATTCTAGTTACTTCTATTTCTAGGTCTTTGTATTTTGAAAGTTTCTCCATTTCTTTTAGAGAAACGTTGTCATCTGCTGGTATTGATACATCAATTAGAAAGCATTTTTTTTCTTCATGATCTTTGACAACTATATCTGGTCTGTTGGCCTTAATTTCTGTGTGTATTGGCATATCTCAGAATATGGTTGCTTTCTCGTTTTCTGTGACCTTTTCTGGTGTGTGCCTATACCATCTTTTTTCTGTTGTTATTCCATAATATTGGCATAGCTTCCAGTGTATGTAGGTCCCAACTCTGTCATCTCTGTGAATATATTCCTTCTTAGCCAGGACTGGGTAGCCAGAGATAATATGATTTATTGTTTCTTGTCCATCTCCACATATTCTGCAGTTACTTGTTATATTTCTTTTAATTCCATGTTTTTGGTAATTTCTGGTGGGGAGGCTTTGGTCTTGTGCTGCAATTAAAAATCCTTCTGTCTCTGCTTTGAGTCCTGAGCTTCTCAACCACTGCTGGGATTTTTCTTTTTCTATTTCTTTTGCATTTAATTTAGTCCAGTACTTGCCATGAAGGGGCTTTTCTTGCCATCGTTTTATCATGGTCTGTTGCTGTTCTAGTTTTAGTTTGGATTTCACTTGTTTTATAGCTTTTCTTCTTCTTCTTCTTCTTCTTCTTCTTCTTCTTCTTCTTCTTCCTTCTTCTTCTTCTTCTTCTTCTTCTTCTTCTTCTTTTCTTCTTCTTCTTCTTCTTTTCTTCTTCTTCTCTTCTTCTTCTTTTCTTCTTCTTCTTCTTATTCTTCTTCTTCTTCTTCTTCTTCTTTTCTTCTTCTTCTTCTTCTTCTGCATATTTGTTAGGTGGTATGATTTCTTGTTTGTATTTGTCAGCTTCCTCAAATACTGAGAACAATTTTTTGTTTTGCTCGTGTTTTGCCTCTATTTGTATCAGTTTTCCTTGCTTCTGAAGTAGGTATTTTTGCAGTCCTATGGTGGTTATTTTATAGTAGTTTTCCAGCTTTATAAGGCCTCTACCACCTTCTATACGTTGTATATATAGCCTTTCTATGTCAGATTTTGGGTGATGCATCCTAGATCCTGTCATTATTTTTCTTGTTTTCCTATCTATTTTGGTCAGTTCATTTAGCGTCCAGTTAAGGATATTGTAGCTGTAACTTATAATGGGACTGGTAAAGTGTTAATACCTATTATCTTGTTTTTAGCATTAAGCTCTGTTTTTAGTATTGATCTATCTAGTCTATAGTATTCTTTCTTTATTTTCTCTTTCATTTGTGTGTGTTGTGTCTTATCTAGTTCATGGATTCCTAAATATTTGTAAGTTTGGCTTTGGTCTAATTCTTTTATTTCATTGGCTTTATCTAGTGTGATGTTGCTACTCTTAACTAGTTTTCCTCTTTTCAGGGTTACTTTGGCGCATTTTTTCTAATCCAAATTTCATATCTATTTCTTTGGTAAATCCATGAACTGTCTTTAATAATGTTTCCAGCTGTTTGTCATTTGTAGCGTATAGTTTTAGGTCATCCATATATAAAAGGTGGCTGATCGTTTTGCCGTAACATTTATATCCGCATCCAGTTCTATTTAGCATATCAGATAGAGGTGACAGTGCCAAGCAGAAAAGGAGTGGAGAGAGCGTGTCTCCCTGGAATATTCCTCTTCTAATGGGGATGTCTTTGGTTTTCATGAGTCCCTCTTTTGTTTGGAGGTGTAGGACTGTTTGCCATTTATTCATAGAGTGCTCTATGAATTTTATGATTGTTGGTGCTACTTTGTTAATGGCTAGTGTTTCGAGGATCCATGTGTGGGGGATGCTATCAAACGCCTTTTTGTAGTCAATCCAGGCCATACTGAGGCCTTTCTTCTTTCTGTGGCTGTCTTCAGTTATGGCTTTATTATCATTAGTTGATCTTTACAGCCATATGAGCCTTTGCGGCATCCTTTCTGCTCTTCTGGAACAGTTTGTTTTCGTCCAGGTGCTTGTTCAGCCTTTGTGATATCACTGCAGTAAATGCCTTGAACATAGTAGGGAGGCAGGTTATTGGTCTGTAGTTTTCTGGTTTTTCTGTTTCATTTGATTTGGGAATTAAGATGGTTTTCCCCTTCGTGAGGCATTCAGGCATTGTCTCTGGCTCTGCTAGTACGTTGTTAAAGTTTTCATCCAGCTTTTTGTGCATTCCTGTTAGATATTTCAACCAGAAGTTGGGGATCTTGTCATGCGCAGGTGCCTTCCAGTTGCTTAGTCTTTGCAGTGCCTGGGTGACCTCTTCAGTTGTTATGGGGGTCCAAAGTTGTTCAGATGCCGAGTTTGTTGTTTTGATACTCCTTTTTTTTGGTGGTTCGTTCGCCGACCATATTTCTCTCCAGAATTCTTCCAATTCTTCTGCCGTTGGTGCTGCAGTGACTTCTATTTTATTTTTGCCCAGTTCTTGGTGGAACTTTTTGGGGTTGGAGTTGAACTTTTTGTTTTCTTCAAAGAAGCGTTGGCGTTTCTTGTACCGGCGGATCCTTTGTGCTTTGGCAAGGATATCTTGCTTCAGCTTTTCTTTTATTTCAGGCAAATCTTTCTCTGTGATGTTATATTTGCGGAGTATTTTCGTTCTCTTTTTGTTGCTCAGTAGCGTTGATTGTTTGCTGATTTCATTAAGAATCGACAGGTCTTTTCTAATTTTTTTTATGTTGCTTTGGATGTTATTTATCCACAGGGTTTGTTTGGGTGGTGGTACTCCTGTTTGGGCGGGTTTGTGTGAGTATCCAGCTTCTTTTGTGGCTGCAGTGGCTGCTGCGTATATTAGGTTATTTAGCTCAGTGATATCACTTTTTTTTAATTCAGTGGCTATCAGTTCAGTGACGGCTAGGTTTATGTTGTTTATAATAGGTGTTGTTATTTCGTTTATTTTGATTCTTGGGAGGTATGGTCGTTGGTCCATTTTGAGCTCTGTGGTTTTCAGTTCTTTGATTATTTTATTTTTTATATTATCATAATCATTAGGCTCCCCTTCGTTGTTCACATCGTGTTTGTTGGGAATGTTGCGTTTGTCTTCGTGTTTTACAGTTTCAGTGTTTATATTATTGGGCATTGTTGTGTGGCTTCTATTTACATTTTCCTGGCGTATGTTTTCTTTTAGGTGTTCTATTTCTATTTCTGATATTGTTTTTGTGTTGAGAATGTTAGCTAATTTATTAGGGTTCATTGCTGTATCCAAGTCTATATCTCTATTATTTTCCTTCCATATTTTATATGTATGTGTTGTTGTATTTTCATTTTTTGGGTAGAGTATCGCTGTGAAGTATGCGTGTAAGATAGAAATGTATTCCTCACGTGTCCATTTACGTCTTTTGGGTTTTATTTGCGGGACATGAGGTACAACGTCCGGCCCATTATTTTGACGGTCGTCATTTTCGTAGGGTACCGGTCCGTTTATTTCTGTTGTCACATTATTTCGCACGTGTAGTTTTTCGTACATTTTTTGTTGTAAGTTTAATGTACGTACCGCTCCATTGTTATTCTTGGGTTGAATAGTATCGGTGGCATTTAATTTCTTCGTAGTTCCTATGTACATGGTGTTTGGGGTCGAGGATGATCGTGATGTTTCACGCATGTTTACATGTGTTGCGTTAGAGGCGGAGATGATATCGAGTCAAAATACATCATTTCGTTTCGAAAATAGTAATAAATTTCAATTAGTATTACTTACTCGGATACAGTCCAATTCTTTGTTAGTAAAACTTTGGCTCCATAGGATGTCCTTGTTTTCGATGTTTGTGGATAGGTTTCGGAGCTCTGTTTTTTCCTTCTTACATCTTAAACGTTCCCCGGTTATTATTATTATTATTATTATTATTATTATCATTATTATTATTAATATTATTATTATTATTATTATTATTATTATTATTATTATTATTATTATTATTATTATTATTATTATTGTTGTTGTTGTTGTTGTTGTTGTTGTTGTTGTTATTATTATTATTATTATTAATATTCTTCTTCTTCTTCTTCTTCTTCTTCTTCTTCTTATTATTATTATTACTATTATTATTATTATTATTATTATTATTATTATTATTATTATTATTATTATTATTCAGTGGTTTTATTTTTATAGCGTGCTTTCACTTCCCTACCGAGCGCAGCTCTCTGTGCCTTGGGTATGTGCTGTGATTAGTTGTGATGCTCTAATGGTTATTGTATGGAAAGTGTTCTGCGTAGGATGTGTGCAGTGCCTAATAGTGCAATTTTCTCTATGTTATATGTGTTTGTAAGTCCTGGTGTTTTTGTTATGTATTTGTCTGAATATTTTTTTTATCATGCCTAATGCACCTACTATGATAGGAATTGTTTCTGTTTTTAGATTCCACATTCTGGTTACCTCTATTTCTAGGTCTTTGTATTTTGAGAGTTTCTCCATTTCTTTTAGAGACACGTTGTCATCAGCCGGTATTGATACATCAATTAGAAAGCATTTTTTTTCTTCATGATCTTTGACAACTATATCTGGTCTGTTGGCCTTAATTTCTCTATCTGTGTGTATCGGCATATCCCAGAGTATGGTTGCTTTCTCGTTTTCTGTGACCTTTTCTGGTGTGTGCCTATACCATCTTTTTTCTGTTGTTATTTCATAATGTTGGCATAGCTTCCAGTGTATATAGGTCCCAACTCTGTCGTGTCTGTGAATATATTCCTTCTTAGCTAGGACTGGGCAGCTAGAGATAATATGATTTATTGTTTCTTGTCCATCACCACATATTCTGCAGTTACTTGTAATATTTCTTTTCTTTACATGTTTTTGGTAATTTCTGGTGGGGAGGCTTTGGTCTTGTGCTGCAATTAAAATCCCTCTGTTTCTGCTTTGAGTCCTGAGCTTCTCAACCATTGTTGTGATTTTTCTTTGTCTATTTCTTTTGCGTTTAGTTTAGTCCAGTATTTACCACGAAGGGGCTTTTCTTGCCGTCGTTTTATCATGGTTCGTTGCTGTTCTATTTTTAGTTTGGATTTCACTTGTTTTATAGCTCTTCTTCTTCTTCTTCTTCTTCTTCTTCTTCTTCTTCTTCTCTTCTTCTTCTTCTTCTTCTTCTTCTCTTCTTTTCTTCTCTTCTTCTTCTTCTTCTTCTTCTTCTTCTTCTCTCTTCTTCTTCTTCTTCTTCTTCTTCTTCTTCTTCTTCTTCTTCTGCTTCTTCTTCTTCTATTTCTTCTGCTTCTTCTTCTTATTCTTCTTCTTCTTCTCTTCTTCTTCTTCTTTTCTTCTTCTTCTTCTTCTTATTCTTCTTCTTCTTCTTATTCTTCTTCTTCTTCTTCTGCTTCTTCTTCTTCTCTCTTCTTCTTCTTCTTTTCTTCTTCTTCTTTTCTTCTTCTTCTGCATATAGTTTTAGGTCATCCATATATAAAAGGTGGCTGATCGTTTTGCCGTAACCCGCATATCAGATAGGGGTGACAGTGCCAAGCAGAAAAGGAGTGGAGAGAGCGTGTCTCCCTGTAATATTCCTCTTCTAATGGGGATGTCTTTGGTTTTCATGAGTCCCTCTTTTGTTTGGAGCTGTAGCACTGTTTGCCATTTATTCATAGAGTGCCCTATGAATTTTATGATTGTTGGTGCTACTTTGTTAATGGCTAGTGTTTCGAGGATCCATGTGTGGGGGATGCTATCAAACGCCTTTTTGTAGTCGATCCAGGCCATACTGAGGCCTTTCTTCTTTCTGTGGCTGTCTTCAGTTATGGCTTTATTAATCATTAGTTGATCTTTACAGCCATAGGAGCCTTTGCGGCATCCTTTCTGCTCTTCTGGGAACAGTTTGTTTTCGTCCAGGTGCTTGTTCAACCTTTGCGATATCACTGCAGTAAATGCCTTGAACATTGTAGGGAGACAGGTTATTGGTCTGTAGTTTTCTGGTTTTGCCGTCTCATTTGATTTGGGAATTAAGATGGTTTTCCCCTTCGTGAGCCATTCAGGCATTGTCTCTGGCTCTGCTAGTATGTTGTTAAAGCTTTCAGCCAGCTTTTTGTGCATTCCTGTTATATATTTCAACCAGAAGTTGGGGATCTTGTTATGCCCAGGTGCCTTCCAGTTGCTTAGTCTTTGCAGTGCCTGAGTGACCTCTTTAGTTGTTATGGGGGTACAAAGTTGTTCAGATGCCGAGTTTGTTATTTTGATACTCTTTTTTTTGGTTGTTCGTTCGCCGACCATATTTCTCTCCAGAATTCTTCCACTTCTTCTGCCGTTGGTGCTGCAGTGATTTCTATTTTATTTTTGCCAAGTTCTTGGGGTTGGAGCTGAACTTTTTGTTTTCTTCAAAGAAGCACTGGCGTTTCTCGTACCGGCGGATCCATTGTGCTTTGGCAAGGATATCTTGCTTCAGCTTTTCTCTTATCTCAGGTAAATCTTTTTCTGTGATGTTATATTTGCGGAGTATTTTTGTTTTCTTTTTGTTGCTCAGTAGCGTTGATTGTCTGCTGATTTCATTAAGAATCGACAGATCTTTTCTCATTTTTTGTATTTTGTTTTGGATATTATTTATCCACAGGGTTTGTTTGGGTGGTGGTACTCCTGTTTGGATGGGTTTTAGTGAGTATCCAGCTTCTTTTGCGGCTGCAGTGGCTGCTGCGTATACTAAGTCATTTAGCTCAGTGATATCGCTTTTTGTTTCAGTGGCTATTAGTTCCGTGACGGCTAGGTTTATGATGTTTATAATTGGTGTTGTTGTTTCGTCTATTTTGATTCTTGGGAGGTATGGTCGGTGGTCCATTTTGAGCTCCGTGGTTTTCAGTTCTTTGATTATTTTACTTTTTATATTATCATAATCATTAGGCTCCCCTTCGTTGTTTACATCGTGTTTGTTGGGAATGTTTCGTTTGTCTTCGCGTTTTACTATGTCAGTGTTTATATTATTGGGTATTGTTGTGTGGCTTCTATCTACATTTTCCTGGTGTATTTTTTCTTTTAGATGTTCTATTTCTATTTCTGATATTTTTTTTGCGTTGAGAATGTATCTTCGCACATTAGCTAATTTATTAGGCTTCATTGCTATATCCAAGTCTATATTTATGTTGTTTTCCTTCAATATTTTATATGTATGTGTTGTTGTATTTTCATTTTTTGGGTAGAGCACTGCTGTGAAGTATGCGTGTAAGATAGAAATTTATTCCTCACGTGTCCATTTATGTCTTTTGGGTTTTATTTGCGGGACATGAGGAACAACGTCCGGCCCATTATTTTGACGGTCGTCATTTTCGTAGGGTACCGATCCGTTCATTTCTGTTGTCACATTATTTCGCACGTGTAGTTTTTCGTACATTTTTTGTTGTAAGTTTAAAGTACGTACCGCTCGATTGTTATTCTTGGGTTGAATAATATCGGTGGCATTTAATTTCTTCGTAGTTCCTTTGTACATGGTGTTTGGGGTCGGGGATTATCTGGTGTTGATGGATCGTAATGTTTCACGCATGTTTACATGTGTTGTGTTAGAGGTGGAGATGATATCGAGTGAAAATACATCATTTCGTTTCGAAAATAGTAATAAATTTGAATGAGTATTATTTACTCGGATACAGTCCAATCCTTTGTTAGTAAATCTTTGGCTCCATACGATGTCCTTGATTTCGATGTTTGTGGATAGATTTCGGAGCTCTGTTTTCTCCTTCTTACATCTTAAACGACCCCGGTGTATTCCCTTATTATTATTATTATTATTATTATTATTATTATATTATTATTATTATTATTATTATTATTATTATTATTATTATTATTATTATTTTATATAACTGTTCAATATTTGATAGATTGAGGCAAATTTCTACTGCATCACCTGCTACACCTCCGTGTTGCTGGGGTGTGTTCAGCATTGTGTGTTCTTTTCTGCGAACTCTTCCGGGTATTGTATTTTGTGTGGTGCTGTCTATTGTTTTGTTACTGCTTGTTTGGTGTGTTGAGTGTGTAATGCTTTGGTTTAGTGGCTTGCTGGTGGTAGTTTATTTCACTGGGTAAATTGCTGTATAGAGAGTGTCTAGTATTTGTAGGTTGTTTTGTTTAGGTTGTATTATTGGATTGATAGTGTCTTGCGTAGGATGTGGGCTGTTCCTAGCAAGGCTATTTTTTTTAACAGTGTGTAGTGTTGAGGGTCCAAGTATTAGCTTCTTTTGTTCATATGATCTTTTGTCATGCCCAATGCTCCAATTATGGTATTGTTTTTACCTTTCTACTCCACATTTTGAATACTTTAGTTTCGAGGTCTTTGTACATTGATAATTTCACTTCTTTTTTGACAATATTTTGATCGGAAGGGACTGCAATGTCTTCTTCTTCTTCTTCTTCTTCTTCTTCTTCTTCTTCTTCTTCTTCTTCTTCTTCTTCTTCTTCTTCTTCTTCTTCTTCTTCTTCTTCTACGTTCTAAGTTCAAATTCCACCTAGCAGTTACATGCTAGACTCGATGAAATAAGTACCAGTTACTCACTGGGATTAATGTAATCGACTAGCCCCTCTCTCTAAAATTTCAGGTTTTGTGTCTATAATAGAAAGGATTATTATTATTATCATTATTATTATTATTATTATTATTATTATTATTATTATCATTATTATTATATTATTATTATTATTATATTATTATTATTATTATTATTATTATTATTATCATTATTATTATTATTATTATATTATTATTATTATATTATTATTATTATTACTATCCATAAGACGACGAGCTAGTAAAATCGTTAGCACGCCCGACGAAGTGCTTAATGTTGTTTCGCCCGTCGCTACATTCTAAATTCAAATTCCGCCGAAGTCGACTTTGCCTTTAATCCTTTCGGAATCGATGAAATAAGTACCAGTTACGCACTGGAGTCAATATAATAGACTAGCCCCTCTCCCAAAATTTCGGGCTCTGTGCCCATACTAGAAACAATTATGATTATCATTATTATTTTCATTATCATCTTACATTTTTGTCTCCATTTCGTGCCGAGTGTCTTCCTGACACCTAGCGCAGAGAAACGCACTGTATATAATCGTAGGCCTTTAAAATAAACACTCTGTTCATTCACAAAGTCATGTGATAGAGAAAAAGAGGAAGAAATACACAGAGAAAAAGGAAAAATATAAAATAAAAAAGTAAACAAAGAAAATAAAAGGGTAAAAAGCTTCAGTGTCTGTAGTCACTGATGGGTATGCTTCCTGTCTACATCAGCTTGTTTTCTACGGGCCACGCATTTTCCATGCAGAGGTTTTTGTTCCCACCTATCAGCCAATTGTTCAAACGCATTTTTATTTGCTACAGTTGCTGCACTTCCAACATGCTGTTTAACCAGGGTATTATGCATAAACTCACTAGCAATTTTTTTGTTCTCATTCATAACTGAATCAAACCTTTTACGTCTCCCGTGGTTTTCAACGAGCTTTAGCATCCAGTCATTAGATATTTCAAGATATTTTGCGAGTACAGTTGTGGTAGTTTTGTAATAGATTTCAAATTGGATCAAGCCTTGACTTCATTGAGCTCTGAGTAGGTAAAGACGATCTGCATCTGCCTTTTGGATGGATGGTGCATCTTATTGCAAGTCAGCTGCTTAGGGATTTTCCTGTCAATCTTCCTTATTTCGCTCATATTCTATATTATTATTATTATTATTATTATTATTATTATTATTATATGTTTGACTTTTGCTTTATATTTGTACAAGTTGGCTCCAAGTCTCACCCAGAGACCTCAAGAGACAACAGGTTGGAAGTTCGTGATGTTGTTATGCCTAGTGTGCCATATATTTGGTTTTGTATTTAGTGTTGTCTAAAAAAAAAAACGAAAATTATGTTTGTTATAAAACTTGAGATTACATAGAAAGTATTTTGCGTAGGATATGAGCAGTTCCCATGAGCACTATCTTTTGAATTTCTGCCATTTTGGGGTTTCCTGGTATCTGAGTTAGGTAGCGATCATTCCCAGGGCACCTATGACAACAGGTATAGTTTTAGTTTTCAGGTTCAACATTTTGCTGATTTCTATTTCAAGATCTTTATATTTGCTCAGTTTTTGGTAGGTTTTGACAGATACGTTTATATCGATTGGGACAGTCATATCAATGAGGAGGCATGTTCTTTGTTTGAAGTCTTTCAATATGATGTCTGGCCTATTTGCATCTATCTTTCTGTCAGTTTGAATGGAGAAGTTCCAGAGGAGTGAGATGTGGTCATTTTCAAGCACTGGAGGTGGTTTGTGTTCCCACCAGTTTTTTTCATGGGGTAAATCCAGGTTTTTGCAGATTACCCAGTGAATATATTGTGCAGCTCTATTATGCCTGTTGAGATACTCTGTAGGCGCAAGAAGACTGCACTAGGAGACAACATGATCAATGGGTTCATTTTGTTGTTGACATACACGACATGTTGGGCTACTGCCGTTCTTTAATATGTTGGACTGGTAGTTCCTTGTTGGTAGGCATTGATCTTGAGCTGCTATGATAAACCCTTCTGTTTCAGATTTTAAGCCAGATGTTATTAGCCATTGATGGGTCAGGGCTTTGTCAACATCTGCATTATTCGCTCTCTTTGGGTATTTTGCCATAGAGAGGTTTTTCTTGCCATTTATCATTCAGAATATCTAAGGCAGCAGTTTTAGCACGGGTTTTCATGCGTTTAGCTTTTTCTGTGCTTGTTTCTTGTATGTCTAATTCCGAAATTTGTTGTATTCGGAATTCTCTTAGATATTCCTTTGCCTGTTTTGTTACTGAGTATGATGCTTTCTTGTTTTCATGTTTTGAGACAAGTTTTAACATCCAGTCCTCAGAGTTTTTCAGGTAGGTGTCTAGGCCAATTGTAGCAATCTTCATTGTTATTGCCAGTTGTAAAAGTCCACGGCCTCCCTCTTTTCTTGGCAGATAAAGTCGTTCTATATCTGCCTTAGGGTGGTGCATTCTATGCATTGTCAACAGTTTTCGTATTTTTCTGTCAAGATTACATATTTCAGTAATTGACCAGTTAACGATATTGAAACTGTAAGCCATGACTGGTATGGTTAAAGCATTGATCGCTTCGATCCTGTTTCTTGCATTCAGCTCTGTCTTGAGTATTGCTCTTACTCTGCGATAACATTCTCTCCTGATCCTTTCCTTCATCACTGAATGCCTTATTCCGTCCCCTTCAATTATCCCTAGGTACTTGTAGCTCTCCGCTGGGTCTAATTCTTTTATGACATTCTGCTGGTCAAGGTTAACGTTAAATGTTTCTGTCATTTTTCCTTATTATTATTATTATTATATTATATTATTATTATTATTATATTATTATTATTATTATTATTCCCTGTATATTATTATTAATATTATTATTATTAATATTATTATTATTATTATTATTATTATTATTGTTGTTATTATTATTATTATTATTATTATTATTATTATTATTATTATTATTATTATTATTATTATTATTATTAATAGACAATATGAAAAGAGCGATGAGATTACAATAACCATTTGATTAATTTGAACCATATTTCCACAGCTTGCCTATGTCGAATTCAAAAGGAGAATAGATACATGGAAATTCAAAATTATAGAAATTCAAATACATAAGTTTGAATGAGGAGATCCTGTATTCTGACTTTGATAGAATAACATCAACAGTCTTGTATTTTCAATTTTACAACTGGTAAATACATAAAAAGAGAAAAGAAGGAAAAAGAAAAAGAATATTTAATAGTTTTGTGCAAATACGATTAAATTCCTCTGTCATTTTGTTCATTCCTCCAGGGCGTGATATTTGTCCTCATACATTTTGAGGACTGAAAGTGTAGTAGATTCAGAATATTTTCTGAGAATATGCACTTTCAAGTCTTTTTCAAAATTGCAGCTGTTTGATGTAAAATGTTCGACAAGTTCTGTCGAACTATTGCTATTGTGCCTGATGTCATACCTGTCCACGTTGAATCTTTTGTTTAATTGTTCTGTTGTATAACCAATACAAACCAAGTTGTGGTTGGTGCATTCTGTTGCGTACACCAAATGGGAAACTCTTCACGCCCCGCTTCCGTATAAATCATAACATTTCTGTTATGATTGATACCTGATGGAATTGACTTGAATCATGCTGTTGCACAATGAACAGGGCTTACCCCTCTTGCGGCTGATTTTCAGGGTACAGCGTTCAGAAACTCCAATGTTAGTTTTCTTGGAGTCAGAAGGGATGGAAGTATGCATGAATGCCTTCGAAAACGGTCATCAAATGTATTCCATTTAATTTTCCCTGTAAGTTATTGATGTTTGATGAAGTTCATAGAAAAATCTTTGTCAAGCAATGATGGTGGTGGGACAAACAGACACAGACACAAACACACATATATATGTGTATATATATATATATATATATATATATATATATATATATATATTATATATACACGACGGGCTTCTTCCAGTTTCCGTTTATCAAATCCACTCTCAACGTTTTGGAATGCGGTGTGCTGGTAGAATCGTTAAGACACCGGGAAAAATGTTTAGCGGCATTTCGTCCGTCTTTACTCCTGAATTCAAAATCCGACGAGGTCGACTTTACATTCCATCCTTTCGGGGTCGATCAAATAAGTACGAGTTGAAAACTGGCGTCTATGTAATCGACTTACCCGACTATCTCAAAATTGCTGGCCTTGTGCTAAAATTTGAAACTATTATTACTGTTGTTATTATTCATGTACAGATTAAAATGTTGGAAAAGAAAAAATCCTCATATCGGGTTCCAACAAATAACCCTAGATGTCAAGAATCCTCCTAAGTATCCTAGTTGTCCCTAAAAACAATGCTTTCTGGTGCTATGCTACACTGTGTTTTATGCCTATCTTCTCTATCCATCTGTTCAAATCTTAAGGTAAGGCAACATTTGTTACCATCGCCATCACCACTATTATTTTTCGACATCTGATAGTTTCAAGTAACTTTCTATTACATCACTTGCTGCACTTTTATGTTGGTAGGTGGGGTGGTGGTGTTTCATTTTCCCTTTTTTTCCCCTTGGGGAATATTGTATTGCATCAGTATGTTTTGTTATTGCGTTTGGTTTGAGTCTGCGGTTGTATTAGTTTTTGTATTACGTGCATAGTACAGGTGGTTGAGATATGTAATATGAACATCATTAGCTGAAATTATATCCTTAAGAGCAAGGCGGATTTTACCAAATACTTTCAGGTTTCGTCCATTCATACCGGTTTCTTTAACCTGAAATTGTTCCCTCAGCTTTCCATGTAATCTAAATTTCTTTAACCAGTACCCTTGAACTAAATCTGGTCCTGGGCCCTTTCAATTCAGCATTTTACCTGATACTTTACTCATCAATGCACTTGTTAATCTTAGATCTGGCTGCTTCTCACTGACTATTTCTTCCCTCACTTTCTTTAACCATACTGCATCTCCATTATAATTGACTGGCTTAACCCAAATATCACTCCAGAACTTAGTAGCTATCCTACTGATAAAAAAAATCAACTTTCCTAGTCATTTCTAACAGCTTCCTTCTGTTGGTACCTTTAATGCTGGCAATCTTTTTCTTACTTCCTGAAACTCATCTAAAATTTTCTCATCTTCCTAACTTAAATCACTTAAGTAGCAGGTGCCAGTCATCCCTTCCTTATTGGTAGCACTATTATTATCTTTTCCTTTAGGTTCTTCTATGGTTTGAGCTGAATATCGTTTAGCAAAGAGTTAGCAATAGAAAAAAAGAAACAGATTAGGAGAACTAGTTAACAAGCTAGAAGAGACGATTAGTAAAGGCAACGCGACTGACGTGTTGGCCGCAAGAATGGCTCTTGATCATTTCTTGGAGGCGAAATACGAAAGTTGCGATAACGGCCATAGAAATATGAGAGGCGAAGAGCGATTGCACGTCGCAAATCGCCAGGTTTAGATGGTATGCCCTATTAATTCTATATATTTATGCCAGATTTGTTTGGCGAGCTCTTGGCAGACGTTTACCGCGACTGGCAACAGAACGGGAGAATATCCAGTGCTGTTAGTCGGGGTGTGGTGAAACTGTTGAAGAAGGACGCTGACAGTGGGGACATACTAGGGAATTTTCGGCTCATAACTCTGCTAAACAGAGTTTAAGATTTTGGCCAAGATGTTAGCAAAAAAGTTGGCTAGTTGGGCAATTACGAACATGTCTATCCACGACAATCTTCACCTTATAAGATACATCATAGAGCGGGCTGGGACTAAAGCTGGTTTTGGTGAGGCCCTAATCGATTTGGACCAATCAAAAGCATTCGTTACGGTTGACCATCGCTACTTGGAAGCCGTCCTTAAAGCGGCCAGTTTCGGTCCCGTTTTCAAAGGCTGGATTGCTGTAATGCACAGCGGTACCTGCTCAGTGGTCAAAGTAAATAGTCATCGCACTCACTCCGTCAGGGCTGCCCGCTGTCACCTCTTCTGTATGTGTTGGCTGTCAAGCCACTGCTGCGAAAGATGGAATAATTGAGGGGCATTCCTTTCGAACTGGGACTCGAACTGGGGCGGTCGGTTCCATTCTAGTAGAATATGAGTTGGTTGCGGAGGCTAAAATCAATGCCGAGAAGTTGGTGGGCTTGCGACTGGGCACCTGGAGAGGCAGGTCGATGCTGTCAGACGGCGTCATCGGACGCTGGACTGACGGACCAGTTAAACTGCTCGGGATCTGGTTTGGTCCCGACCTTCAGGTGGATAAGAATTGGGATGATGTGACGAACAGGGTGGCCAGTCTTACCCAGAAATGGGCTGAGAGGAAGCTGTCCTTGAAAGGTCGGGCAGAGGTGACGAATGCCTACATCCCCTCCGTTATCATTTATCGTCCGAAGGGCCTGCCTTGCCACAGTTATTGCTTGATCAAGTGGGAGCGTCTCTTGTTCATGTTCTTGTGGAAGGGACGTGTTCCAATGGTCGTGCGGTCGGAATGTTGTTAGCTCCTTCTGTTGTTAGCATGCCGTGGCTTTTGATTCGCAGACATGTGCACAGGTTGCGCTACACCTGCAACGATTTGTAGAAGGTGAACGTGTGTGAGTTCCGTTTGTGAGTCGTATATTTCTGCAACTCGTCTCTTTGACTGAGATGGAATCCTGGGTGAAGGATAGACAAATACTGGGCACCTGGCACTTAGAATGTCATCAGGCATTCACTGTTCTCTAGCAGTCAGGCAAAGGCTCGGTGGATGTACCACTTTAGCTATTTATAAAAGATTAGTGGCGGGCAAAGTGCAACGACGTCCTAGGGGAGACTGGGCGTTGACGAAGATGAACTGGCAAGTCTGTTCCGAAGGATTTTTCGGTCGGTGACTATTATAGATAATTTCCAAATGTCTTTGGCTTGACAGTGCTACCGCGGGGCGCTACCAGTTCGAAATAAACTCTACAGGCACGGATGGGCTGTCAGACTGGCTTGTCCGAGGTGCGCGTTGAGCGACGAAACCGTTTTGCATGCTCTCGTTCATTGTCCGGTAACTGCTGATTTGTGGAGTTATGTCAAACACCTACTGTCGCGTGTGGGACGGATCCGTCTATCGTCCGAGTCCATAGTGATGATTGCCCCGTCCACTTCCTTTAATCGGGCAGGCAAGGCAGTTTTCCTGTGGACGAAGCTGAATGAGGACAGAAACATTTCTCTTTGCTAAAGCCCTTATCGACTGTTTCAAGCTTCACTTGAAAAGGGAAGTGAGGGTGGAGTGGGAGGTGCTGTCCTCGAGTGAATTTATGAAAAGGTGGGTGAAAGTTGCGAAACTGGCAAGAGTGGATGGTACCACTCTCAGTGTAGACTTGTGAGTCGGAGGAAAGGAGTTGGAAAAGGTATTTGTCCGTGGTATTCTGGGTGATCTTGGATGGTGAGGTTCCTCTATCATCAGGGGTCCCCAATCACAATTTTTTTCCTTATTGCTGTATACTATGTATACTTCACTTTTTTTAATGTATACTGTGTATACTTCTTCTTTTCCATTTCATTATATGTAAACCCCCACACATTATGTCTGTCTTTGTATTGTCCCCCTCATCCTTCACCCTGGTGGCAAATAAAAGAAATATTTATTATCATTATTATTCGAAAACGTATTTACAACTCCGCAGCAAATATAATAATAATAATTATTATATTTGCTGCGGAGTTGTAAACACGTTTTCAAAGACGCTGCCTGAGTTTCTGTTATAATTATTGTTTTCATCTATTTGTTATCGTTTTGTGCTCTACGTTTTTGTTTAAACTCATTGTTAAGAACACCAGGAATCTCTTGGCTGGGGTTCTGTGGTTGTTTTTACCTAGTAAGGGACAATATTTTGCCTTCATAAAACACCCATCTAGTTTGAAGAAGAGAAAACAAGCATGCAAGATGGCGTCAGCAAGTTCTATCATTGGAGCATTGAGTTGGAGAACCGTGCCGCTCACCAGACCTCCCTCAAACGAAAACTCCCATTGAAGACCATGAGACGAGCAGCGGCGGCGGCAACAACATCAACAATAGCAAAAGTTTTTCCGACGTGGCTAGCACCAAAAAGGAAATATTTTCGCTAGCCCTGGATGGAAAAATCCAAGAACTGGCTGAAGCCAAAAAATTATTAAATATGAGGGAAATAAGGCAGCAGTACTTGTGCCTCCGAAAATAATTCAAGAACTAGAAAAAAAAAAGAACTGTGTATTATAGGAGTGTATTCCGAAAGAGCAGAAGAACCGAACCGAGTAACTCAGGTGGAGAAGGCCTTGAAGGACATCTTGGAGGATGTGGCCCACATGCAGAGAAGAAGACAGTTTGCCACCATCAAGGTCCTCTTCAAAAGTGAGAACTTCGCGCGAAAGTGTTCAGTGACGCCTCACTGGAGTGAGGAGTGTGTCCTGTACTCGACATATCTGTCAAGAAGAACTGTCAGGCTACGGATATCGGGCGTTCTGCCTGGCGTCAACATTTGGTGGATTGTGGCCTGTGTGGTATTAGAAGAACAGGGTACACTTCTAGATGTCAGCGAAGCAGCAGAGAGAACTGGTCCAGGACGAACATAGAGACCCCGCTTCATGTAAAATAAAATAACATCGAAAATCTCCCAGACCGTATACAGCTACTCAACGGGGTCGAACTAAGAGTTGTCGTGGAAGGCCGAATGGTGATCGACATTGCCTTAAAGAAGAAGCGTTGACAGGAGCAAAATTAAGCAGGACAAGTCGATGGGCCTGTAGCTCGACATTTGGTTCATGCCAACGACAGCGTTGTAGGACGCTATAAGGAAGAACCGGTTAAATTGCTCGGGGTTTGGTTTCGTCTGGATCTCCAGGTGGACAAGAACTGGTTTTGAAGTGATGAGCGGGGTGGACAGTCTCACCCAGAAATGGGCAGAGAGGAAGCTCTTCCTGAAAGGTCAAGCGGCGGTGGAGAATGCGTACATCACTTTCGTCATCCACTACCGCCTAACCGTCGTCCCTTGTCCTGCTTTGTGGATGATCAAGCTGGAGCACTTGCTCTTCCGCTTTCTGTGGAAGGGATGCGTTCCGTTTCTGAGACGGTTCATCTGCTGTCAACAACCGCTAAGTGGAGGACTGGGCATGCTGTAGCTAATGATGCGCAGGCATGCGCTGAGCCTGAGACATCTCCAGCGTTTTCTTAAAGGTGAGCGAGTAAGGTTGCCGTTTGTCAGTCAGGCTTTTCCGCTGCTAGTCTCATTGACGGAGCAACAGTCCTGGATCAATAGTAGACCAAAAAAGAGCACTTGGAACCTGGAGTGTCGGCGAGCACTCACAGTCTTCTAAAAGTCGGGCAATGTGATCGGCGGAAGTTCCACAATGGAGTTCTAGAGAGGATTAGTAGCGAGCAAGTGCGACGACGTCCTCGGGGGAAACTCTGGGCGTCGATAGTGATCAATTAGCTGGTCTTTTCCAGAGAAACATCACGCCCTGGAGGAGTGATTAAAATGGTAGGAGAATATCATCAAATTTATACAAAACTTTGATTAAATAATCTTTTTCTCTTTTTTCTTTTCTCTTTCTTTCTGTCTTCTTTTTTCTGTTTCTTTTCGCCTGTTATAAAATTCGAACTTAATGACTGATGATGTCACTCCATCACCGTGTGGATGCTGGTTGCTCTCGTTCATAATTTACTTTTAAATTTCTATAATTTTGAATTTTTAACACTTCTTATTTTGAACTTGACAAAGACAGACTTACCATCGAAATATCGTTCAACCAATAAAATATCTATTACAATCGAATCGCGCTCTTCGTCATGACTATTATTATTATTACTATTATTATTATTATTATTATTATTATTATTATTAATGCTTGCCACCTTACTATAGGCACAGGAGTGGCTGTGTGGTAAGAAGCTTGCTTCCCACTGCACATGCATTCGTTGTCAGTGTTGTTCGTACCACTGAAAGAAGTAGCCACGCTGGCATACAGCTGGTGAAATATAGATGAAAAAAGAAGCATAACTGGCCACGCGGTAATCCAGGATTATTTGGTAATCCAACTTGAACCCAGAACGCCACAACTAGAATACAGCTTCCACAAAAATTGTTAAAAAGTTGCTGTATCTTACCTTAGTAAGACTTGTTTTTTTTTGGTCAACTGGGAGTTTGTTGTTTGCCGTAATTATTTTTGTACAAACAAGAAGTCCTCACTAGATTCTGCGCCCTGGTCTGCCTGCAGTTAAGTGAATAGATTTTCTCACCTAACTGTGAGAATTGTTGTTTTGGGGGCGTATGTCGCTTCCAGAAATTTGTTCACTTTAAGTGAATAGTTTTTTTCAAATAATTGTGACAATTCACCGAAGATACAAAAACTTATTACCAATTTTTGTGGAAGCTGTATTCTAGTTGTGGCGTTCTGGGTTCAAGTTGGATTACCAAATATGCCTGGATTACCACGTGGCCAGATATTTTGCTTGCTGTGTTTTTTTGAACTGTTGTTTTCTTTCCTTCTGTCTTTTTTGTGACTTTCTTTTTATTGAACTGTTTTCTTTTTTTCTTCTTTCCTTTTTGTTGTGACTTTCTTTTGATTTCTTTCTTTTTCTATTAACATTTTCTATAACATTATGTCTATGTCCAGCCCGCAGCTGTGTGGTAAGAAGATTTCTTCCCAACCACATGTTTCCGGGTACAGTCCCACTTCGTGGCACCTTGGGAAAGTGTCTTCTACTACCTCGGGCCGACCAAAGCCTTGTGAGTAGATTTGATAGACAAAAACTGAAAGACGCCCGTCGTATATATATATATATATATATATATATATATGCATGTATGCATGCGTGTATGTATGTATGTATGTACCTGTGTATCTGTGTGTCTGTGTTTGTCCCCACCATCGCTTGACAACCGATGTTGGTGTGTTTACGTCCCCGTAACTTAGCAGTTCAGCAAAATACACCGATAGAATAAGTACTAGGTTTACAAAGAACAACTTCTCGGGTCGGTTTGTTCGACTAAAGGCGGTGCTCCAGCATGGTAGCAGTCAAATGACTGAAACAAATATAAGAATAAAAGAATAAAATAATGCAGCGAGTTGACAAAATAGTTAGCAGCATTTCGTCCGTCTTTACGTGCATTCTGAATTCAAATTTTGCTGATATCGACATTGTGTCTCATCCTTTCGCGGTCCATAAAATAAGTATCAGTCAAAAAAATTCATGCTCTGTGCCTATAGTAGAAAGGATTGATATCATCACTATCAGTTCGTTACTGTTATCGAAGTATTATTCCTATTTCGAGTATGATGGGTTTTTATTTTTTACTTTTGCAATAAATTAATATTAGCAGTACTAGTGGAAATTACATGGTTATTTTGAAAATTATATGATGAAATTGTATATTTTTCTGAAGCATTTGATTCTTGAGATGTAAAAATTTACACAAGCTGCATTGAAGGGGCAAACAATCAATCAATCAACCAACCAACCAACCAACCAACCAATCAACCAACCAATCACTCACTCACTCACTCACTCACTCACTCACTCACTCACTCAATCAATCAATCAATCAATCAATCTATCAATCTGTCTGTCTATCCATCTACTATCTATCTATCTATCTATCTATCTATCTATCTATCTATCTATCTATCTATCATATTCTACATATATTTCTGTCGATGTATGTATCTGCCTGCTCTAATAATACAAACATTTAAACCAAATATCTAAAAAAAAGAAAGAATTGTGGTGCCCCAAGATGGCTCTAGCCTTTGTGCTCCGAATGGTACAAGTAACACCAACTGTTATTTGCTTTGGTTATTTTACTTTTATTTAACTGTGTCGCTCTATCTCGTCATCCATCTTTCCATCTTCTAGCCATCACTGAATCTATCAATTCACATAGATACATTGTCGGATTGAAGATATAGAAACGGTCGAATATTACTTGTAACAATAACTAAACATTGTCACAATATTCTAGTATACGACGTTTAAAATTATGTAACTGTTTTCTACCCCGGAATTCCTTTCAGTCAGCACACACTGTCACTCCATCTTTCTCGCTCTTTCTCTCTCTCTAATTGCAAAAAAGCACATACGTTAGGAGAGGGTATTTAAAAAAATAAAAAATACATAAATAAACAACACTTTCCGTTGTCCAACTATTTGCATAACTATTGATATATCTGTAGCAAGCCCGTTTTATTGCGCCTGCAAGCCCGTTTTATTGTCCCCGCAAGCCCATTTTATTGCACCCACAAGCTGATATACTCATATGTCCAAAATACAGTAAATGTTTCAATTATAAAATTTATACAATATTTGTATGCCTATTTGCGACATAGATCACGTTCCCACTACGACTTAAAACGGTTAGACTCGAATAGAAAATCGTCCAGTAAGTGCCATTTGAATGGAAATTTTGTTTTCACTATAAAACACATGTAGTGGGATGGTGTAGCAAAAGATGTTGAGGTAGCAGATGAAATAGGTAAGTGGACGACATCAAAGTAAAACAATGGGAAAGCATCGGATTGTGGTTTAAATAATTCATTTAATCGACACTTGCATTTACGTGTTGTAGACATCAGAAAATCCGCTACATGACATTATCCACCGTGGGTGACTTCTTGCTTAATAGGCTGACTACGGAATACTGGTCGAACGACGTCCGGGTATTCTTTAAGGATAGCACTGTGACGGGTTGTTGCGTTGTTTGCAAAATGGTTGGGCTGACCGTGGCCATACGAGCAGCTATACCGCACACAGTGAGCTGAGTGTTGCTATCGACAAGTCTTCTGTGATTGATATCTACCAGGAGGCTGAAACGATGAAGTAAATCGGCTCATAAGACAGGGCGCCTAAGTCAGGAGTCGGCAGTTTAGCGATGACGAATACCCACAGGAAAGTGCGGCGTAGTCCTAAGTTTAGTGTTAAGGACTGTTCACCATAGGTTGGAATTGGTGAGTGGTTGACTGCCTGAAAACAGACTGGTGTCTCTTTTCTGAAGTGCAGGAAACAGGGATTATGCTGACTTCTGCGCCGGTGTCAACAAGGAAACGCATGCCTATTACACCATCGCAAATGAAAAACAGGCGACTTTGTGGGTGAGAGCTAGGAACTTCCGTCGCTTTCAATTCCTGGCTGTGTCTTTCCCGAACGGGATGCTGAAAATGAACATAGAATCGTGCATTTCTGCGTCCATGTTCCAAATTTTCGGTGGTACCAACAAATTTCCTGCGAATTACGGGAAGCACTCGGGCTTCTGGACCGTCTAGGAAATCGACGCGATCGACTGTTACTTCGATGCGGGGTACCAAGCGATAGGGCTTGTATAATGTGTTGTCAGGGCCTGTATCTGCGATGCCTGCTGCGTCACCAATGAGCGCAAGTCCGACATTTCGGAAGCACTGGTCGCGGAAAGGAAAGGATTTGTAGGGGAAACGGCTGGAGTCACAGTCGATACAGTTGAATATCTATGTGGTACTTCGGCGATTTTGTCAGCTCCGCTATGGATTCTCGTGTGGAAGCGAGGAATACCTGTGTGTTAGGTGTGTGTGTGTGTGTGTGGGGGGGAAGACGCTGGAGAAAAAGTTGCTTAAAAATCTTTTCGGCGAGAAAAGAAGCTGCGTCATTCTTCGTAGGAGCTGGGAAAGCGTTCTATCTCCTAATTCTTCCGATGTAAGGAGCTGGTGAAGTCGCTTTTGTTGGGAACTTTGAAGTCCTGTTGATCAGGTGATTTTGAATGTGTCGTATGACACAGAACTGGGTGGTACCTTAATAAGATCTCGGACAACGTTGATGATCACTGGCGACAGGGAACCGATCACGTGCATAAGGTGAGCCGTAAAGAAAATTGGGTCTCGATATGGTGAAACCATAATGCAAGATCGTGCGACCATGGATGCGTTCGCCACTGGGTTGTGTTCTTGTAGAGCCATTGTGTGACGATTAATCGCAGCAATTTTCCAGTTCTGATTTAGTTATGTGTGATTTGAAGGCTGTCATTCTTCGTTGGAGTCACCAAATGTAGTGGGATGGTGTAGCAAAAGATGTTGAGGTAGCAGATGAAATAGGTAAGTGGACGACATCAATGTAAAACAATGGGAAAGCATCGGATTGTGGTTTAAATAATTCATTTAATCGACACTTGCATTTACGTGGTGTAGACACAAGGAAATCTGCTACATGAGATTACCAACTTGCTCCGAGTTGGCGAAGAAGAAAATAAACAGGGGAAATACTATGTCGATGTGATGATGTTTTGTGTCTGTGTGTACGATGGTCATTCGGTCGTGTCTGTTTATGTTCTGCGAGTTCTACTGTGTTGGGTCGTTCATGCTAAATATGCGGTTCTATGTTGGCTGCTTAACTGGTGCAGATATATATATATAGGCGCAGGAGTGGCTGTGTGGTAAGTAGCTTGCTAACCAACCACATGGTTCCGGGTTCAGTCCCACTGCGTGGCATCTTGGGCAAGTGTCTTCTGCTATAGCCCCGGGCCGACCAATGCCTTGTGAGTGGATTTGGTAGACGGAAACTGAAAGAAGCCCGTCGTATATATGTATATATAAATATATAAGTGTGTGCGTATGTGTTTGTGTGTCTGTGTTTGTCCCCCTAGCATTGCTTGACAACCGATACTATTGTGTTCACGTCCCCGTCACTTAGCGGTACGGCAAAAGAGACCGATAGAATAAGTACTGGGCTTACAAAAAATAGGTCCCAGGGTCGATTTGCTCGACTAAAGGCGGTGCTCCAGCATGGCCGCAGTCAAATGACTGAAACAAGTAAAAGAGTAAAAGAGTAAAAGAGTATATATATTATATTATATTATATCATACTAGCACTATGACCCAGCAACGCCTGGTCATAGTGCTAGTGCATGCATATACTGCTGCGTGCGTGCGCACATACATGCGAGTACTGTCAAAATCTCCGACCAGTCACATACAGATAGCTGGCATTCAATTGGCGTATCAAGTTTCAGGCATTTTGATTGGGTTTTGGGTAGAAAATTCACAAAAAAGTCACTTCTATTGATTTTCTAATGGCTTTGCAGGGTGACTGGGGAAATGTAAAGATGTGCACGACCACCCTTGGATGGTTTTGAATGATCATAGAAAATGTGAGCCCTCTAACTGAAAAATTGTGGATTTGTATAAAGGACAAGCACAGGCATTTTGCCGTTTATGTATATAGAGATTATATTATACTAGCAGTATCGCCCGGCGTTGCTCGGGTTTGTAAGGGAAATAACTATATAAGCATTTTTAGAGAGTTATAGCCAAAAAATAGCAAAAAATGCATTAAAAATGGAAAAAATATGATGGTAAATTTTTTAAAAAATCGTTGACTCATCGTAGACATTTTTAGAGAGTTACTTCCCTTATATAATAGCGAAAAAATGCATTAAAATGGAAAAAAAAACGATGGTAAATTTTTTTTTAAATCGTAGACTCATGTAGACGCTTTCTTAGCCATTTCTGTTTTGGTGTCTTCAAGCCATGAAGTCGTTGTTCTAAAAGAACACTGGTCTCCTTGACAACGCATTACGACGTTGATTTCCTTACACTCCCTTCCCCACAGGTGCAGGTGTGAGCATGGACGCCAACTCCGCCGCCATCGACACACGAAAAATTATGCATTAAAATGGAATAAAAAATGATGTTAAATTATTTTAAAAATCGTAGACTCATCGTAGACGCGCGCTAATATTCAGACGGGCTCGATATGAATCACGACTATAAGCTACCCGAATTTGGTTAAACTGCACCGCAAAATGTGGGAGTAGTTAGGAATCTAAATCGAAGGGGACAGACACTCACACAACTACAGTTTTATATATATAGATATACATAGCGCAGTAGTGGTGAGATGTGACAGCAAAGAAAAGCATACATTCACTCTCTGCATACAATTAGACTCGGAAAGTTCGTGAGGAACCCATTGACCCAATTTGCTGACTTTTCCGATAGCACACAGGTGTCAATGAATGGTTGAATGACCAAATCCAAGCTTCTCTGCTAGTTCCTCAACAGTTACGATGATATTTTGTTCCAACAGGGTTTTCAGGATGTCCTTGTCGAGTTCTACAGATCTTTCAGGATGAGGCTCGTCTTCTAGGCTGTAGTTTATGGCTCGGGATTTCTGGAACCACCATTGACACTGCCTTACGCTTATTGTCCAATCCCCATATACTACATTAATATTTCTTGTACTTTGCACACATTTATATTCTGTTATTCTTTTATATGTTTCAGCCTTGAGGTTGTGGTCATGCTGGATCATGTGTGTGTGTGTGTGTGTGTGTGTGTGTGTGTCTATCTGTCCGTCTGTCTGTATGTATATATTTATATGTATGTGTGTGAACAATAATATTTTCAACAGATGTGTTGCAAATGTATCTGATTGTTCTCAAGCTTCAATACTGTGTGTGTGTGTATGTGTGTGTGTATGTATGTATATGTATGTATGTATGTATGTATGTATGTATATGTATGTATGTATGTATGTGTGTATGTATGTATGTGTGTGTATGTATGTGTGTGTGTATGTGTGTGTGTGTGTATGTATGTATGTATGTATGTATGTATGTATGTATGAGTGTATGTTTACTTTATTACTAACACAAGCCACTACGGTTATTTAATGTAAAGTTTTCCTCAAATCACTCTCTCTCTCGCTATTTACTCTCTTCCAAGAACATTTTCACTCACTCTTAGCTCTTAGCTTCCCATACATTTTACTCATGTATCTATCAGCGTCATAGACAGAATACTTTCAGTTTAGCCTTCCTCAAATCACTCTGTCGCTATTTACTTTCATTTTATTCGTTGCCCACTGTGTGTGTGCGTTTGCGTGTGGTGTAAACCAGACTAAGAAAAGTATTTGACACACACACCAGAATGTGAGTTTTCTGTAAATTTTGCTTAATTGGAGTTTAAATTTTAGAAACTGGACCTGGCATGACGCGATGCATTGTACTCTTAAAAATGCTAGGTAAATTGTAATTGAAGAAATCCTATATTGTAGATTTGTATAACTCCCAAAGGGAGGCAGATAAAATCTGCCTTTTATAATAAGAGATTTATACCATAATTGGGGTTTTTTTTCTCTTATGAGGTTTTTCACGCTGACTACTTGAGAAATTCTTATAAAGATTTTATCCTATTTTAAAAATTATATATATATATATCCAGTGGTCTAAAGATATTGCTTATCAGGAGAACAGGCGGCCTACACGCAACTACAAGGCTATCATTTATTTTTTTTTTCAGTTTTGTTAGAAGTATTCTTATCAACTCACTACAAACAGGCTTAAATATTTAATGCATCCTTCCAACCTTGAGGGGATGGGTCTCTTAGATACTAACAGACTCCCATATATGGATTCTAATGACGCAGGGACCCACTTGCCATCGGGCAAGCTGGCTACCTGGCCAGTGCGCCACGTTTCGAGCCTGCGCTCCTTCACAGAAATAAACAAGGAGAGAAAATAAAGAATGTGTAGTGGCTAGCGATCTATATGTATATATGTACACACAGAGACACAGAGACACAGAGACACACACACACACACACACACACACACACACACACACACACAAACACACACATATATATGTATATATATATATATATATAAATACATATGTATGTATATATATATATATATATATGTACATATATATATACATATATCTCACTGTATTTATAATGGTCCTGACAGCTAGAAGGACAGACATACCACAGGAATAATTTCTACCTATGTAGGTCGCCTCCCGTCCACATGAACTTTAAATGACACAGCGCCAGTCGAAGGGAAATCTATCTATCACTTTTTGACAGGTCAAAGAAACTTCTTTCGCATCTCTTTGGTCAATGGTGGATCAGACGAGAAAGAATCCTTAGATTCGGTTTCGAATCTCAGCTCGGAAAAAGGAAGTGTTAGTTTTTACACACATACTGCTAGGTTTGTACCACCCCCTTGAGAATCAAGTACACCTTAGCTGAAAAATATAGAATACCTCATAATTAATATAAATGTCCTAAATTCAGTGGCGGTGTTAATGAAGATGGTACGCTTTAATTTAATGTGTTAAACCTATCTTTATTAATGTATATCGTATTGTACATAGATATATACAAGGTCTATTCAGATATAAGAGTTAGAACTTGTGATCCACTCGCGGACCTCTTTCTTTGGAAATTTTTGCCCGCTGCATTAAAAAGTTCCCCCATCCCTGTTTTAAAGCGTACATTTATAGATCTTCATAACACTGTTTCATTGTATCAAACATTTCTATTGTGCCTACGTTTTTAACACAGAAATGCATAATAATATAGGCCATCTCCCTTCTCCTCACTCTCTCTAATAATACAAACCTTCTCTCTTTTTTTATTTCACTGGTTCAACTATTGCCGCTTCGTTTATTCCTCTGTCTTCCTCTCTTCCCTTCCTCCCGTCTATCTATATACTTTTACGTTCAAATTATGACTTCCCTTGATGACGTAAGTATAACACACGGATGAAACAGGCAGGAACGCAGGAACAAACAGAATATTATAATCGACCCCTCCCCTTACGCAGCATTCATTCTATTGTGTGTCTAAGTGGCATGAATGTTTATCTCTAGTTCAATTTATGATCTGACATTTATTCCGTTCTTTACGTTCTGAGTTCAAATACAACCAAGATCAACTTTGCTTTACATCCTTTCGGGGTCGATATAAAATACAGTGCAGTCAAGTATTTGGGCTGATGTATTCGGCTAACCTCTAACCTAGTAGAAAAATTTGACACAATACCAAGTGTGGTTAAGAAAATCTCTTTGTAGTCATATGGTTTCAGGTTCGGTCCCATTACTATAGCTCCAGGATGACTAATACCTTGTGAGCGAATGAGTGAATTTAGTTGATGAAAACTGTCGTTTTCCACCTCTCAAGGACCGTCTTACCATTTAATTTTACCCGGATGACCACTGGAACTCTATTTAGACTACCACAGTTACTCTACTTAGATTACAATCTTCCTGGATCTTACTGTGCACTGTAGCTGATTTATACCAGACCAATCCACCAAGACTTCTCGAACTTTACTAACTTTCCTTTTGCTCTTTACCTTCTGCTTTTCATTCCCTCAGCATGCATGATCTTAAATCATTTCTTCTCTATCTAGACCACCGACTAAAACAAACATTATATTTCATATCTAATTATCTTTCAACCTTTTCCTGCACATCTTCATACACGCATAAAACCCCCGGGGCCATATTTCCTTCCTTAATCACTGCCCTTACTTTAACCTCACTTCCAAAGGGTTTTGTCTCCTCTTTCACCCTACCTCCTACTCTGCCTCCTCCATCGAATCCATCCTCCATACCAATTCCGACCGCCTCAGGCATGTCACCATTGAATCTAATCTCACAAAAATACGCCTTCTTCTTGCTCCAACCCATCCACAACTGCCTACTCTCCTACACTCTTGCCCACTCTCCCCACTCCTACCACTGATAATATCCCACGTATTCCTTCCTCCTTCTCTATCTCCTCCCAGCCTACCACCATCACCAGTATCACCCCTTCATCATTCCACTCATCTTCCTTCGCCAACCCTCTTTCTCTATCTACTTTGATCTCTCTCTGAATCTGTTCTCTCTTTAGAAGGGATCTCCATTTCATACCGCTTACTCCGTTTACCCCACTTAAAAAAAATAACGGCTCGACATCATAGTCATTATATTTGAGTGAGAATATCTCAGATATTTCTAGAAATATCTGGGATATGATGAGAATGTTAGGCATGATGGAATAACTACAGAAAGCACAGGAAATTAATATTTGAAGAGGTAAAGCAAGTATGGTTATATCAATTTCCAGCTACAATAAGCATGTTGCTCAGTACCTTTCATATTACCTATATTTAATGAGATGACATAAAATCTAGAAAACTGCTCAGTATATCGGCAACAGGGATGTAGAAAGATTATATTTTCTACGCTTGTCCTCAACATCATGCGAAACTCTGCCATGTTAAAATTGTATGAGACCTGGATTGAAACACTGAAGCAACGATTCAATCAAAGAAAAAAAGTCAGTAACTATCCTGCTCAAGTTTTCCACCACGAAACTAACAGCATCGTTTTGATAGTTAATAAACAAGAGAGGAGACATGAAAATAAAAGCTGATGGATATTTCATTTCAAGGAACATTGGAAGGTCCTAATCAACAGTGAATTTGAATAAAAACAAAATTGTACACAGTACTTTCAAGTAAGGAAAAACTCTGACCATCGAATTTATGAACCACACAAAAAGCCTGGTATGGAGAACCGATAAGTTTGTATAATATCTTGAAGATGACTTCCACGAGCAAGAAATCTACCATGAGGTACCGGCAGCACAATAAGTAGAAATCATCAGTTGGCAAATAATGTAGACTTTGCAAAACAAGACCGAAGACATTCACCACATTATTCCATCTGTATTAGACTGTCGTCTAGATACTACTCTCATATGACACATGATATAGAAACCTGGTCAATCTGGAATAAAGTGAGAAAGAAACAAGTAACAAAAAATAAAGATGAAGTAAAAATAAAACAGCGTACAAATTAAAATAACATTGATCTAATATTGTTGTTTGGACCAACGAAAGAAAAATATGTTTTGAAAATCAGATGCCAAACTCGGGTTAAAATATAGGTGAACTTAGAGTCTGCCAGAAAGAACGTACCTTCATTATTCATACACTCCTGATGACCACAATATTAAGCTATTAAAAAATCCGCCAGACTTAAAATTTGAAGGATGAAAGGTTATATAAAGACGGAAAGGATGAAAGATTAAACAAAGACGGAAATTCTTATTGATAACTTTACAACATTGCTGCCGTATATGTAGCCAATCATATATCCTAAAGCTCTATTCAAGCACAGAAAACAATGTACATACATCAGATGTACATCCCCCATCCATCCATCCATCCATCCATCCATCCATCCATCCATCCATCCATCCATCCATCCATCCATCCATCCATACATACATACATACATACATACATACACTTACATTCATACACTTACATTCATACATATGAAGGTCAGGCAAGTGTATATAACCATCAACGAAGCTGAACAGGGAGGTATATAAAGTTAGAATATGGGAGTAATATTGAGTTCTAACAAGCAGAAAGCCATCAATATTTGGGAATGAACGAGTCGATTTAATAAATATTTCTGTAAACATTATATTACTTGGGACGAATGAAAGGCAAAGCTGACCTCAGTAGGATTTGCTCTCACATCATAAAGGTATAGATGAACTTATTGGACATTTAAGGATAGATGGAACCATTGTTGGAATGTTTTAGCTACAGTACATTCCATCAATACGAATATAATTTCGCTCTTAAAGATAGCGGAGAGAGATTCAAATCATTATGCAAGTATATAATATATCGATTCTGCTATGAAAGTTATAACACAAAAAATCACCGACCCCAAGTATCTACCTTCCCTTGAATTCGTTACTATTTGGAGGAAGTATTTTTTGATGAGCATACCCGAAAGGCAACAGAAATAGAATGTGTCCAATATTTTGAAATGTAATATTTTGAAATTTTTAATATAAAAGCACGATTTGGGGTAGCAAGATTATACTTAAAAAGACATGAATACATTCTGGAAAGACAGATTAAATTTCCTGAAGCATTAGTTTGGCCTGCTGTACTGTGAAAGTTGGACTCTAAGCGCAAACGACGCTGTCCAACTAGACTTACTACCAAACAAAAAATGTCAGTTCTCGGGAAGTGGTAACAGAAAGAGGATTTTTGGCATGAAGGATGAAACCAGGAATACTTTGAATGGACGACTTCCATTCAGAATCGTTGGAGAGAAATGGTGCTTGTATCCATGGCCTCCGGTCATCAGTAATGAGGAAAGGAGTAGGTAAAGCAAGGCAACCGACCCATTTCAATGAAAACACCAAAATCAGATATGATATTATTCTATGATAGAGAAATGTAAGCTTGGATTTTGGCAGAGACCAACTTCAAGGCGAAAATTTGTATATTTTACGAAATTATTGTATTTACGAAAATTATTGCGAAACCTATAGTTTTAAATTTTAACCTGGATCATTTATGTTTATTGTTATAGATGCACTGGGCTACATGATATGGATGTATAAAGCTTTAAATTGCTGCAGTTCTATAAAACTGAAGAACCTTAGTAGCAAACTCTAAGTGAATATTAGAACCATTGAAGATCAATAAGATCTGAGCCTTTTGACGTTACATGCGTACCAGTTGATTGCGTACATTTAAGCATATAATACATATATACAAACATACGTACATACTACGTACGTACATACATGCATGCATACGTGTATGCATACATGATACATACGTACATACATACATGCATACATACATACATGCCCATTTATTCAAGTGTTATCAGAAAGGATTTGGAAGTATGTCTGTTCGTTATATAAAACAGAAACATGTCTTATACAGGTTTTGTCACTATAAAATAAAACTTAGAAGATACCGCCAGAGAGCATGATAGGAAAGTTATCCAACATAAGTGATGTAGGTAGATATCAATATTACAGGAAAATATCAAAACCTGAGACGCAGAATTAGATATTTTGACAATGTAAGAAGTACACATCACATTAACTATATCTTTACGGAAAGGCGGCGAGCTGGCAGAAACGTTAGCATACTGGGTAAAATGCTTAGTGGTATTTCGTCTGTCTTTACGTTCTGAGTTCAAATTCCACCGAGGTCGACTTTGCCTTTCATCCTTTCGGGGTCAATAAATTAAGTACCAGTTGCGTACTGGGGTCAATCTAATCGACTGGCCTCCTCCCCCAAAATTTCGGGCCTAGAGTAGAAAAGTATATCTTTACGGAAATGCATAACTTTAAAGCGTGGACTTAAAGCATTGAATTATAAATTCCACTATCCTGAATGACTTCATCAGCCAATAACCATAAAATTATTTCCGCAAATGTGAAAGAAAACAACATATATAAGAAGACCTTTTCTTACAGTGATTTAATAACGATCTTTTCGGCTTAGTCTGAAAACTTGAAGACGAAGGAACCAATTTCGACATCAAATGGAAAATCTTTTCCAAAACCAGACCCTATATTAACGGGTCCAAAGTATGTTCGGTATGTTTTCTTGAAAAACTATATCCCTTAAAGAGCTTGAGAGCCTCCAACGGCTACATAAATTCCAGGAACGATATTTTTTACTGTATGTCCATATTTTAAGAAATACATCTTGCCGGAATTTAAATATAGGTCACTGGACATATCGTTCACCATTAACATCTTGTTTACGTCTGCTTCACATTGATTAATTGTAAATTTGGTTATCTTCCTTGTGTTTTTCTTCTTGTCTTCTTCCTTATCAGCACCTCTTGTTTAAACGTTCTCTGTTCAAAAGGCAACTGACAGACGGTCTTAATCTCAGCTTGAAAAAACAGTGAAATACATTAATGTTTCGATCAGGAAACCCTGTGCAGCTGTATGTAACAAGACTTGTGGTTTTTATTATAACATCATCTTTACTCTCTTACTGATCAAGTGCTATTCTACTTGTTGAAGTTTTACTATAAACACCGGATTTATATTTCTATTGTGCACACGTCATCATGTTTGGTACACAACGAACAAAATCAGCAGAATCGGAAGGAATACTAATGATTTGCTAGCCAAGTTACTTGGATGATGGACACATGAGCATTTGTTTTACTAGGGGGTATCTAAATTCAGAATCTACTTGAAATTCTATTAGCGGTGTAAAAAGAGCCACAATAGAAAATTTATTGGTACAATAGAAAATTTAAATTTAACTTGTAATTTAGAAACAGAGGTATATCGAAAAAGAAAACCAGATGTGTACTAAATGGAGAAAACGTCTCAATATTCGAAAATAAAATTTCTAAAAGGCATACGATTGAGAGAAATTTCCTAAATATATTCAACTCGGATTACATTAACCGTACCCATACTTTCTTATAAATACCTAATTAAAGAAATTGTCGGAGAACCGGAAGAGGATACAAAACTTAGATGAGCGTTCACTGTCACAAAATTCAGAACAGCTATTTCTATTGACCAATGCAAACAATTTCGTTTCAAAGCTATCGATAGTCAAAAAATTCTCAATGAAGTATTGAAAATGCAGATTGATCGTGCAGCTGAGAAAATGCGAATAATATAGATTTGAAATATTCCAAAAGAAAATAAATCCAGGCTTTTATAACAATGAAAACAACGATTTCTCGACGAATTTGCAGTAAATTACAGTAAAAACTCCCCATCACAACGAAATATAAGGAAACACCTTAATCAATGTAACATGCACCAAATCAAGTGGCGACAGAAACAATCGTCTTCCCGTGAATCTGTTACAAAGTATCACACGAATTCGTCATTTACACAAAACGCTAATACATGTAACCAACGTATATCTAAAAACACATATTCCTCTGACAAAATTATAAATTTAAATACTCGAGAAATAAAAACCAGGAGATCGTTTTCAAGATCACCTGTATGGAACTGGGTGAAAAGTCTCTAGATCCAGAAGTGAAATTGTTTTTCCAAGTAGTTAAATAGGGTGTTAGAAAACCAGAAATATAAGAGAGAACACAGTAAAATAAAGATAAACACTACGACCAAAACAGTTTATGTAGCAAAAGTTTACAATAATGGAAATATTAAACAAAGAACAATTTGTGTTTAGAGTCAGGACAAGAAATACTGTAAAGAGGTAGAAAAAATCAGGAGAAAAGAGTTCTGAAACTATTGAACGGATAGATTCTAAAATTATTAATTTCTCAAAAAAGAATTTAGAAACCATGAGCTTCAACCTGTGACAAAAGAACTAAAATCTACACCAACATTCAACTATTAAGAATCAAAGGAGGATACCTCAAAAATTACCATCGGGGGTTTTTCATCGATAAAAATAATGAGGTTGAAGAATCTCTGATAAGGAACAAATCAACATTCACCCCACCAAAAGGAAGAAATACTCATCTGGATCATTACAGTGACATCCTTTCCAAATTCCCACTGCAACAAATTACTTAGTAGTATTACCAAATTGAATTAGTAGTGCCACATCAAATATTACCAAAACGAATTCAAAATGATGGTACAATAGTTATCAAATAAGTTGATAAAGGTTGTGCTATTATCATAGTGGATGCCGAATATTACCAAAATTTAGCTGCAGATCTGTTGAAAATACAATATATTTTGAAGCACCTACAAATATGGATCACCACATTATGAAGCAGCTCAGTAATCTGGTTTCAAAATATAACTCACTATAAATGAAAGTGACTACATTACCAATTTTGAACCAAAACCCAGTAACTTTTAAGGCTTACCAAAGATACATAAGTGAAAGAAAACACAAATGCAGTAATGCAACAAGGTGGTGAATACGTAACATTATTACAACCAAAAGATCTGTAACTTAGACCTATCATAGGTGATCAGGTATGTCCTGCTCATTACCTGAGCAATTCTGTTGAAATCATTCCGAAACGACTAGGTACCTAAATAGCAAGTTTCATTCGGGATGACACTGATTTCCAGTCTCATCTACCTAACACAACAGAACAGAGTTCAATGTTGGTTAGTTTTGATTCTCATATATGTTGGTTAGTTTTAATTCTCATTTATATATTTACTAGCTGAATAGCCCATCGTTGCCGGGCAATTTTTTCAATAGAATGTCTTATATAAATTTTTGTTTATTCCATGTCAGATCATGCCTTTCCCGACAGATAGGCCTCTTGATCAGGAAAGATTTGTGCAATTTTTCGCAAAACAACTTCGTTGAGGATTATTTACGTTTGTTCGACTTTATTCATTAAAACTTATTAAAACTTCAAAAGTTCTTACAACATTGGTTGTCGTCATGCTTTGCTTTGCTTTCTTTTATTTAATAAAAATTCCTCCTCGTAATGATTTTGATTTCACTTTGTGATAGACAGCTAGCATACAAAAAGTGCCAGCTTCCAAATCCTGTTTTCTGATTAGGTAAAATTGATTAAAGTTTAAATCTCAGTAACATTTTTCTGATTTTTTGATTTAATCATGACGGTTTGAAGTACCATTCAAATCGTGAGGTTGAAATCATTCGACAATACCCTTCTCGCAAAATATGTGGTTTTGTTTGATGCCTATGTTAAAAGCATTATCTAATTTTCAATTGAAAATAAATAATAAAATTAATTTATTTGCAGGTCACGTGAAAGTTCTTTATGCTGGGCTACTTGGCAACATCATTCGGTTTCTGTATATTTCATTACTCAGTAGCCCTTGGTGGGTTTTACCTTTCGAATTTATTCAAGGTAAGCAACTTGATTTTGACTACTTTCATCTGAGATAAAGTTATTTTTAACAGTTTATCATTAATGTAATTTTAAGCAATGACGCTCTTAAAGTATCAAAATCCATTAATTAGTAAATGACTCATTTCTACCAAACAACGCTTTTAAAACATTGTGTCCCAGAAAATAAACGAAATTATCAGTAATCATTGCAGTCATTATGTGACTGCCACCTATTGTCGAACAACATCAATCTATGTGAATGAATATGTATTTTTAGTTTACCAACTTGTTTAAAAAGTAGACTCATCCTAGATTTAAGATGTACTTGGTAACTTTCCTGTAGTGGATGTTAAAATTGAATTCTATATGTATCAATTTCTTTAAAATGGCTGTAAACAAAACAATGTTGAGAGCAACGTGTCAATGAGTAACAACCGTTACTAAAATGGTTATTGCACCGCAAACTACCAAGGTGTGTACTTATCTGATGCATCTACTTCTTCCGCCATCTCATCTGGAACTTGATTTTGTTCACGTTTTACATTCAAGAATCAAAATGCTTTAATTAAACATTATCTGCCTCAATCTCACCTATCTAAGAATACCTGTAAAATCTATGAGAACTGCTCTTCGATCTTGGGGTTTGAAAAAATGGAAAACTTCTATGTAATTAAAACAAATAAATACAAATAAATTTAAGTAGTTAAAACGTTGTGGAACATTAGAAAATGCAAAAAAAGAGGGAGTTTTTAAACCTGTCTGTCAAACCTAACTATTGATGCACTGTGTCTAATCGGGAGCTATCTTATTAAAGTACTTATTTCTCTTTTTTTACCACATGTTATACAGATAAGTCTATTTTTAATTTCCAATTATTTTCAAACTCTACTCTCAAACTATTTAAAAAAATCTTTTTCTTCAGTCACGGGAATGCAATTGTTTCGTTATCGCTTTCCTCGGCGGAATTTGAACTCAGAACGTAACGGCAGACGAAATACGGCTACGCATTTCGCCCGGCGTGCTAACGATTCTTTTCTACTCTGGGCACAAGGCCCGAAATTTTGGGGGAGGAAGCCAGTCGATTAGATCGACTCCAGTACGCAAATGATACTTAACGTGCTAACGTTTCTGCCAGCTCGCCGCCTTACGCTTATCTATTAATAGAATCATTACTACATAGATTTAAATCTTTTTCTTGCAAGTATTACAAACGGTTATCCAGTTACATAAATAAATAATCATTTATAATAATAGGTTCATAATAGGTTTTAATTTTATGAAGACAATTGTCTTTTACATAGATGAATCGCTTTTTTATTGGCTATAAAGCTATCGGCGTTGCATAAGTTGATGACTCTTGAAATTTTCCAACTTATAAATACAAAGGATATGGAGATCAGATTTTCAAACACTGAAAATCATATATATTAAGCACTTTTTTGTATGAGAAAGATATATGTCATACACTGTACAACACTAGAAGGCAAATTTTGCACGGGAAAATAAATTTAACAAATAATATTTCTTTATTGGAAAGAATCTCAATGTTACTGTATTGTTTCCTTATCAGTTCACCAAGTAAAATCACATTTAAATAAAAATAGTAACCAGTAAGTGTGGGAATATTTTGAGCAGTTCTATATTGCCTTGTAATAGGGTATGAAAAAGTTACAGAGTCCAGTGCTGAATACAATTGTTAATCGATCTCGCATTAGTAGCCTAACTTTCAATTTTGAGTAAGAATGGCAAGTAATAGATGATGAAAAAAATAATACTTAATGTTCTGTTACAGAGTATAATTTTGAATGTCACTCAGATAAATTACTACATCTCCACACTCTCATGCGTACACGTTCAGCAAAACCTCGGCATTGGCATTTGTTAAACCAAAAATTATGATAAAGTCGTTGAGTTTCTTTTGATTGCGGAAATATGACTTTCTTTCCAAAACTGCACCTCTGAAATTGTAACCTGTCTCCATAACACAATCTTCTTGTTCCGTCTTACTGCTTTCTCCGGCAGAGTAAAGTGCGGTGACATCAGGGTGATGTAGTACCGAGGCGATAAGTGATGGAAGGTTCGGACACTTGAGAGTAAAAACATACTTCTTAGTTCGACTTTTGGAAGGATCTGTTATCAGAAGTAACAATTGCTTGTGTAGTTTAGTGGGTTCCCGTTGAATTATTGCCATAGCGAACTTCATGGTTATTCTTCCCTGCTGAAGAAAAGAATAGAGTAAAAAGGATTTTTTAAAAATGGATGTATTTTAACCATGACTTATGTTAAGGTATGGTATATTTTTTCTATAACGTTAGAATTCAAAAATCAAATTTAAACATTTAAAGAGTCTAAATTTTTCTGTTATATAAAATGACACTTATTCAAGCAAACAAGTAAGCATCTTCCATGCTAGAGTTGTTTCGCAATGCTTGTTAGTGAAACGAGATACTGTTTTTCGTACTAATATAAGCCTTATAGGTTTCACATATTTTAGCGAGTGACACCATTGAGTACTTTTCCATTGTCTTAAAAATTTAACCACAAACAAAGAGTAAAATGCATTTGCCAGATGTTTATAGTCTCTTGGCACCCTAACTGATGATTATTGACAGACAATTTGACAGTTAGAACTCAACTGAACAGGTGGGCTTGAAGATCTCTGTACATGCACATTGGAAAGTTTCTGAAAATTCTTGTAAATTCTTGTAAATTCTCTACCAAATACTCAGCACCGAATTTATCTAGGACGTTTTGAAAAAGTAAGTAAACTTCAAAATATTATTACCGAGATTGGAAAAGCAAAATCTGAAGTGAATAAAAGCCATTCCTATACATCTTAGGTATATGCAATTAGAAAATAATACTGACCAAGAACAAAAGCATAAAGATTTTGTTACAAAGTATAGATAACCTGTATTAGTACAAGATACAACTGAAACTATGAATGTTCTGTATTTATTAACGAGCTTTATTACTTGATTGATCTTTGAAATAAGTACTTCTCGGCAAGAGCAGAGAAAATAACAATTGTTTTTTAGGTGGGGGAGGATTGTCTGGAGAAAGAAGCTGTCGTTGTGGCCTTCACAGGTCCTCTGAAACTTGTGAGACGATGTGGCTAATACTCTTTTGAACGGTTCTAAGTCAACAGTTGCGCGAAAACCAAGGGCAACTATTCTGAAAGGGAAGTATTATGTATAGCGGTTAATACTGAGTTTAAGTTAGAGAGGTCACAATATGGTTAATGAAAGAAAATGCGAATGCCTGAATGGTGGTGACAGAGATACAGTTTGGAAGATAAACTCTACGGTTTTAAAAGAAGACAAAGGAGACAGTACAAGGTTGAACAGAGGTTAGTGTTTGTTGACGAGCGATTTCATGTTAATCAGACGACTGGTCATTCTTTACATGTGGTCTAGGATATGTGAGTGCTTTTAGCAACACCACTCTCTTCCGCTGAGCGAGTGGTACTCCATTGCGGGCATTACTTTAAAGCTTCTAAAAGCTGATGTGCAGGAGTGTTCTTTAGGCCTTGAAGAAGGACCGCCTTTTTTGATACAGTTTAACTATGTGTCACTGCTAGGAGAGATTCCCCATTAATAGTGAAGCCTAGCATATGGAATGACATTAAAGATTCTAGTTGTTCATGTTTAGGAGGTGAGTGCAATGTTTCTTGATATGTTTTGTTATTGTATCTTTGTGCATATTCCCCATTGGAGTAAGTTTCCAGTAGTCTTGAAGACAGTGTAGCTTTGGCGCAAGGTGTCTAAGATGCCTGTTCATGACCCTTGGGTGCGGAAAATTAAGAAAGAGCGGAAGGCGGTATTATCTGCGTAAGAGTAGATGCTATTGGATATGATAGGTCGCTGACGTATTGGAAGAAGTGTGTGGGAGATATAACAGAACTTTTGGTCTTTCAAAGGTTCATAGAATATGAGTAAAAAAAAACAGCTCCATCAACACATGTCACAAGGCTACAATCTGACAGGAAGATACCAGTACAATACACGAGAGATAGATGGAGCCGACAAGAAGGCGATTTTAGTTGGAGATTCACGTGCCAGACGCGAACAAATGCTTTACTAATGTGTGCAACAACTGTTTTCTCCAAATATTTGGAGTGCCAGGTAAAATACTCCAAATCTCACTGGTAAGTAACGTAAGAGAGTAGGTTTCTAGTAATCTGGCTTTGCTAAAGCCGAACTGTTAGACATTTAATAAGAGAGAATATTCAAGGCGTTGAAGAAGTTTATAGTTAATGGTTGTCTCCATCACCTTGAGATACGGGGAACGCGTGCGATAGGATGATAAGTGGCAGTGTTAGAAGTGCTACCGTTCTTGAGAATAGAACACACTATTGCGTGATTCTAAAGCTTAGAATATATTCCTGTAGAGAAGAGAAATATTTAAGTTTTGTAAGAATAGTTCTGAAACACATTGTACGAAGATAGTGGATGAGACATGTTTTAGGGCCAGTGGCCATATTGGTTTAAAGCAGCTGTATACGTTGTGGTGAACCTGGACAAGTGGAAAGATTAATCTTGTGTATTCAGGGCGAAGTTCAATGCAAAGTTACAACAAATATGATGTTGTTGTCCGTAGAAGTACTACTCGCAGGGCCATCATGTTTGAAAAATCAGGCGAAAGCAATTCCGCAAAATTGAAAGAGATCTTTCTGTTTGGGAGTTGTGAAAGCTTGCGGGTGGTGTGATGCGCAAAGGTACTTTTCGCGGGCTTCTGCGACGCAGCTACGAATGATCCACTTGGAACCTGGTTATGTGAAATGTAAAGAAATACGCCTTAACGGTTTCTGATTGGCCAGGAGTGAATTCCATATTCTGCTAGGGATAGTTAGTATAGAACTGGCGGAGCTCTGATTAGTCAGCTGACTTGAAAGTGGCCTATTTTGTGGATGCTCTTTTTAACTCTACGAAAATTATCCAAAACCACTGAACCTCCGACTTTTATCAGTCTAATGGTCAGATCTAAACAATTTTTTCTCCTTAATTTATAATTTTCGGTTTAAACTTTACATTATTTTCATATATAGTGTTCGAAGCAGTGACAAATTAACACCAATAATGATTTGTGAAATAAAGACAGTCAGAAATTTAGGGAAGGGGTTTAGTCGATTAACTCGATCCAGCATCCGAAAGGATGAAAGACAAAGCTGACCTCAGCGGGATTTCAATAAAGTGATGGATAAAACAATGCAAAGCATTTTACAACAATGCTAATACTACTAGTAAATATTTCAGAATGTGTTACAAAGCCAACACATTTTTAGGGTTAGACGGTGAGTCAATTAACCTCAGCGGAGTTTGAGGCTAGAACATAAGAAAAGAAAATACGGTAATGTATTTTCTTTTGAGACCCTAATGATTTTACCAGTCCACCGCTTTTGTAGTAATAACTAAAACACCTACAGTATTATTGTACATGTAATGTCGTTCGAGTTTGGTTACCTTTTCAATAAACTCATGAAAAACAATCTAGATCTTTAACATAATGAAATAATATTGTCATGATCCATCAAAGTAGAGATAAAAACAGTTACGAAGTGGAATTTCCACGTTACGTTAGTCAATATAACTTGCATAGTCCATTATAATAAATAATGTTTAAAAATTATATTGAAGTGTTAAAAAGGCAATAAAAGAAATCATTATTTTCCTAATTATGCATTTTATATAATTAATAAACCTTTGACAGTAAAATTCACTCTATCGGGAAAATTTTCATTCATAAATACATTTTTTCCTTATATTAAAATTCATTTTGTAGCTAACGAGCCCGCAAGTACCAACTTTTCTTTCTTAAGCATATTATTTAAAAGTTTCTTTCATCGTTTTGGTTCGAAAACTAAGTACAAGTAATACACTTATGTTAATTCAACCGCTTTACTCAATCATTTCAAATTTTACTTTCCAAAAATTTACATTTGAAATAGTAAAGCTGGCTGAAGCAGCAAAGCATTAGACTGTAAGCTTTACGATATTAAAACAAACAAAACCCAACATCAATTTATTGAGGTTAATTACTGAGAGATACCTTCTGCATAAAAAATGGTAGTTAAGTTGTTAATAATTTAATGCAATGAGCATCAATAATTAAAAAAAAAAAATTCTAAATTACCACGTCCACTCGTGTAGAATTTTGTGCATCTACTTAGTGATTGCCCCATCACTACCTCAGTTAGTATGGAGAAGTCAATGCTTTTCTTAGATGGTCTTTTAAATAATCAGTTATTACGTTGTTTTTCCACTCATAAGTATTTCTAATAAAATATTTGATATTCACTGCGTTAAATATGATGACACTAACTTAACTATCACAATATTGAGTTGTAATCTCAGGATACCAAATTTAAATCTCATACCCCAGTAAAACAAATAGCTGTAATCTTGATTTGATACACAGATTGATATTGTTTTTATGTAAGAAATCGATATTCATGACTATAGAGAAGAGCCATATACTGAAAGATGCAAGAGACTAATAATGAGCTTTTTCTAAATTAATATTCAAGTAGACTTAACATTTTGGTTTCTTTTTATTCTCTCAAGAGACGATGAAATATGTACCATTATAAACTGGAGTCTATTCAATCTGTCGCGGTCATTTAGACACGTGTCAAAGAAATCGGAGAATTAACGACGATAACAACGATCTGGAAAGAATATAATCTATTTACATTTATTTATTCTGATCTTTTTTTCTAACATTTCGTCAAATCAAGGACTCACGCATGCTGCAGTTTGGGCGGCTTGTTGTTCCTATATTACACAAGCAATACCAACTAACCTACGGTCGTCAGCGCAAGGTATACTTCAGGGACTCCATCATGGTCTGGGTCGAGGTTGTGGAGCTGTCTTCGGTGGAATATTAGTGAATTATATCGGTAAGTATATTTTCACTTAATAGATACAAGGTTTGTATCACATCAGAAGGGTTGTAAATTTTCATTTACAAAACTGTGTCTGTGTATACAGGGTGAATGAATATGTGTGCATGTGTTTTTGTGTGAGTGTGTATATGTTTGTGTGTGTGTGTATCTGTGTGTGTCTGTGTGCCTATGTATAGATGTGTACGTGAGTTTGGAATATTGTGCGAGTATTAATGAAAAAGTATATTTTGTAAACATCCGCGCGCGCAAGCGGTGTGTGAACGCGCAGGCGCTTATGGATGTGTACTATGTGCTTGCTGCGATTAAATTTTTGTTTAGAAATATATGAGTACCCTTGTCCCAGTGGTTAGGGTGCTGCACTCACGATCGTGAGGTCATGGTTTCAATTCCTGGACCGGTTGGTGCGGTGTGTTCTTGAGCAAAACGCACCATCTTACGTTACTCTGCGATCCGACACCTGGCACATGGTACACCGTATACCTGTTTCATGAAGATTTGATGGAGAGAATGAGTTAATGTACAACACTTGCATTTATGCGTTCGGCATAAAGCTGAACACTCATACGTCGTCTTCGACAGGGGAATTCATTATTATTATTATTATTATTATTATTATTATTATTATTATTATTATTATTATTATTGTTATTGTTATTGTTGTTGTTGTTGTTGTTGTTATTTTATTATTATTATTACTTTTTTTTTCTTCTTTCAAATTTGCTTCCATTTCTTGTCGAGTGTCTTCCCGACTCCTAGGGCAAAGAAACTCATAGTATACATTAGTAGGCCATTAAACCAAACTCAATAGTTCGTTCATTTAAAAAAAAAATTTTTTTAAGTTAAATTAAAATACATGAGCAGCAACAGTTCTCACATCGACAATGCTCTTCTCAATACGTGTGATGTACCTGTTAAGACAATCTTTTGCACTTCTTGCAGGGATGGCAAGCCAGGGATCATTCTCATATAATTTTCGGTTCCCTTCTTGATCATTCCTAGTGCTCCTACGATCACTGGTATTGTAACCGCCTTGAGATGCCACATTTTCTCAATTTCAATGAGTAGGTCTTTATATTTTCTGAGCTTGTCAAACTCTTTCGCTGAGATATTATGATCACAGGCGATGCTCATGTCGATAAACAAGCAAACTTTATTGTTTTGGTCTTTCACAACAATATCTGGTTTACTGGCCTTGATGGTTCGGTCTGTATGTACTGGAAAGTCCCACAGAATCGTTACATTTTCTCCTTCAGTTACAGCTTCAGGGTGGTGATTATACCACTTGTCGGCAGTTTTGATATTGTAATGCCGACTTATTAGCCAGTGTAGATATTGGCCAACTCTGTCATGTCTTAATTTATACTCCACTGGAGCTAAGACTTTACATCCAGAGATTAGGTGGTCCACTGTTTCAATCATGTCGTTGCAGAATCGGCATTTTGGGTCTGCTCCATTTTTCATCACATTGGCCTGGTAGTTCCGGGTTAATAGGCTTTGATCTTGAGCAGCCAGGATGAAACCTTCGCTCTCTGCTTTTAGCCCTGAGCTCCGTAGCCACTGATGGGTTTGCTTCTAGTCAACATCAGCTTGTTTGCTGCGGGCCACATATTTGCCGTGCAGAGGTTTCTCCTCCCACCTATCAGCCAATTGCTCGTGCGCTTTTTTCGTTGCCATTATTTTCACCTTCTTTGCAACAATAGTTGCCGTACTTCCCTCGGGTTGTTCAGTTTGGGTATCCTGCACAAGATCAATAGCAAATTTTTTGCTTTCCTTTATGATAGAGTGAAGCTTCTTTCGTCTCTCGTGATTTTCCACGAGCTTTAGCATCCAGTCATTCGTTATTTCGAGATATTTGGCCAGTCCAATTGTGGTTGTTTTGTAAGCTAGTTCAAATTGGATCAGGCCTCGACCTGCTTGGGCTCTGGGAAGGTAAAGGCGATCTACGTCTGCCTTTGGGTGGTGCATCCTATTACAACTCAGCAGCTTGCGTATTTTCCTATCTATATTCTTTACTTCACTCATATTCCAGTTCAACACATTGTAGCTATAAGTAACAACTGGAACTGTTAAGGAATTTATAGCTAACACCTTGTTACGTGCATTTTGTTCAGATTTCAGGACTGCACGAACTCTCCTATAACATTCCTTCCTGATCTTCTCTTTCATGCTTGCATGCTGAATACCAGAACCTTCATTTATCCCTAAATATTTGTATGTTTGTTCTTGCTCAAGCTCTCTTATGACTGTGTCAACATCTAACACGACTGAATTTGTGGTCTTCACTTTCCCTTTCTGGAAAGTGGCCTTGGCACTCTTCTCAAGTCCAAACTCCATCCCGATGTCATCGCTGAATGCTTTCACAATGCGCAATAGGCCTTCAAGTTCATTATTGTCTTTACCATAGAGTTTTAAGTCATCCATATAAAATAGATGGCTTATTTCTTTATTGGCAATTTTATACCCATACCCTGTTCTTCTTCTTCTTCTTCTTCTTCTTCTTCTTCTTCTTCTTCTTCTTCTTCTTCTTCTTCTTCTTCTTCTTCTTCTTCTTCTTCTTACTACTACTATTACTACTACTACTACTACTACTATTACTATTACTACTACTACTACTACTACTACTACTACTACTACTACTACTACTATTATTATTATTATTATTATTATTATTATCATTATTATTATTATTATTATTATTATTAATTAATTATTTTTTTTCTTCTTTCAAATTTACTTCCATTTCTTGCCGAGCGTCTTCCCGACTCCTAGGGCAAAGAAACTCATAGTATACATTGGTAGGCCATTAAACCAAACTCAATATTTTTTAAGGTTAAATTAAAATACATGGGCAGTAACAGCTCTCACAGCGACAATGCTCTTCTCAATACGTGTGATGTACCAGTTAAGACAATATTTTGCACTTCTTGCAGGGATAGTAAGCCAGGGATCATTCTCATATAATTTTCGGTTCCCTTCTTGATCATTCCTAGTGCTCCTACGATCACTGGTATTGTAACCGCCTTGAGATGCCACATTTTCTCAATTTCAATGAGCAGGTCTTTATATTTTCTGAGCTTGTCAAACTCTTTCTCCGAGATATTATGATCACAGGGGATGCTCATGTCGATCAATAAGCAAACTTTATTGTTTTTAGCAGTTCATGCCAATTGAGAAAAGTGACACTGGGGTAAAATATACGAAGCCCAATATACCCATCATGACTACCCGTCTGATAAGGGTACACCAGGCACATGCATCACAACCATATGTGCGCGACATGGTGATCTCATATCAAGATAAACAGCACATGACCTTGCAGGTGGGGCCCAGTTAGAATTTTCTTCAGGTTGAGTAGCCCATCCTGCTCAAAAGGTCCCTGAATAAGGGTTGTTTAAGGATGTTGAAAGAACCACCCATGTTTCCAGAGGTGAATTATTCAAACCCCAAAGAATCCCTCTCAACACACGGCTATGATGCTCCCCCACTACTTCCGCTCGTGATCAGAGGTGCACATATCGTCAGCCACTAAGGGACATGCTCAACTTGTTAAGGTCAAACAACTGACAAGCAAATCTGTGGTATTGAGCAGAATATTTGCTGTAGCCCATCTTTTATACCAAGACAAAACAATGAACATGATAACACTGCCAATCAGTTAAGATCAGAAGCCATGAGAGCCACTGCCTGGTATAGCATCAGAGCATTTATTATTATTATTATTCTATGTTTGACTTTTGCTTTATGTCTGTACAAGTTGGCTCCAAGTCTCACCCAGAGGTCTCAAGAGACAACAGGTTGGAAGTTCTGTGCCATATAGTTGTTTTTTTTTGTTTTTTTTCTTTCTTTTCTTTTGGTGTTGTACTAGTGAATGTCTAATACATAAAAAAAATAAAATAATAAAAATAAACAAATAAAAAAAAAGTTTGTTTTAAACCTTGGGATTACATAGAGAGTATTTTGCGTAGGATATGAGCAGTTCCCATGAGCACTATCTTTTGATTTTCTGCCATTTTGGGGTCTCCTGGTATCTGAGTTAGGTAGCAATCAGTCCCTTTCGCTATCATTCCCAGGGCACCTATGACAACAGGTATTGTTTTAGTCTTCAGCTTCCACATTTTGCTGATTTCTATTTCAAGATCTTTATATTTGCTCAGTTTTTGGTAGGTCTTGACAGATACGTTTATATCGATTGGGACAGTCATATCAATGAGGAGGCATGTTCTTTGTCTGAAGTCTTTCAATATAATGTCTGGCCTATTTGCATCTATCTTCCTGTCAGTTTGAATGGTGAAGTTCCAGAGGAGTGAGATGTGGTCATTTTCAAGCACAGGAGGTGAATTGTGTTCCCACCAGTTTTTTTCATGGAGCAAATCCAGGTTTTTGCAAATTACCCAGTGAATATATTGTGCAGCTCTATCATGCCTACTGAGGTACTCTGTAGGCGCTAGAAGACTGCATTTGGAGACAACATGGTCAATGGTTTCATTTTGTTGTCGGCATACACGACATGTTGGGCTACTGCCGTTCTTTAATATGTTGGCCTGGTAGTTTCTTGTTGGTAGGCATTGATCTTGAGCTGCTATGATAAACCCCTCTGTTTCAGATTTTAAGCCAGAGGCCATTAGCCATTGATGGGTCAGGGCTTTGTCGATATCTGCATTATTCGCTCTCTTTGGGTATTTGCCATAGAGAGGTTTTTCTTGCCATTTATTATTCAGAATATCTAAGGCCGCAGTTTTGGCACGGGTTTTCATGGCCTAGCTTTTTCTGTGCTTGTTTCTTGTATATCTATCTCTAATTTCGAAATTGGTTGTATTCGGAATTCACTTAGATATTCCTTTGCCTGTTTTGTGACTGAGTATTATTATTATTATTATTATTATTATTATTATTATTATTATTATTATTACTATTACTACTACTACTACTACTATTATTATTATTATTATTATTATTATTATTATTATTATTATTATTATTATTATTATTATTATTATTATTATTAAGGCGGTTCCGTTTCATTGATGGTTAACAGATAACACAAAAGCAAATCAGATAAATAAATAAGTAAATAAATAAATTGATGAATAAAAAACCGTGACCACTATGGGCAAGTAGAAGAGCAAAATAACAAACAAACTAGATTAAATTGAATTAAATTAAATTAAAACAAGTAAAAATAAATGAGTATGTGAGTGAGGCTAATTCTGTGGGCTCTAGGCAGGTATGGTTCAATTATTTCCTCTAATCTACATTTCTCCATAATTTTCTTAGCCTGTAAATTCAGGTTAGTTGCGTTGTTGGCATGAGTAAACACCGAGTAATATCTCTCGGTCATATATATATATATATATAATATATATATATATATATATATATATATATATATATATATATATATATATATATATATATATATATATATATATATATATATATTAGGTTAGGTTTGGAAAGAAGCAAATGCTTGTTTGATCTTAACTGGTATATTTAATCAAGGTAATATATCCCTTATTATTGACAACCCAATTTCATCTATTTGCCAAATTGTTGAGCCATCGGACGTAAAATTCTTTAGGTTTCGAATCAAAGAAACTCTCAACATAATTCTCTGAATTAATTGTTTCATTTTGGTTTAAAATTTCATAATACCCTTCATATCTCACCAAAAGCATAACTTTTTTAGGTGTAGTCCTAGTTTGCAGATGGACTCTCCTTTTTCACTGGTCCCAAACATTCGTTGGATATGATTACAGAGATTATATCGTTTGTTATGATTACAGATATAATTACAGATATGACTACACTTTTCATCACTTGTGAAGGTTCTACTCAGTAAAAGCTCGCTAGCAAATTCACTCTTTAGTGATGAACAGAAGGGAACTCTTTGATTAAGCTTAAAGACTATCAGTTTATGAGAAAATTCTTGATTAGTTTAGATATACAGGGTGTCTCAAAAGTCACTGATGGGTTTCAAGTTTTAATAACTTCCTTAACTTTACAAATAAATGCATGAAATTTTTATACAACATAAAGGACATAATGGAAATTAATATGCACAAGTCAAATTTTGCAACATCACTACATCACATATGAAAAATGACATCGCTTAAATGGCTGTCATTTTCGGATGCGCACGCCCGTGCTCTTTTCAAACCTTGCACCATAACACCCTCAAGAGTTTCAGACCCCAGGTGATGTAGTGGTGTTGCAAAATTTAACTTGTGCATATTAATTTTCATTATGTCCTTTATATTATATCAAAATTTCATGCATTTATTTGTAAAGTTAAGGAAATTATTAAAAAATTGAAATCCGGCAGTGACTTTTGGGACACCCTGTATTTCACGAAAGTGTTTTATGTTCAAAGTGACTTGAATTGAACTGTTCTGCTATCTCTCATGCAGTTTGTTAGAAATTTTCCTCAACTACAGTGTTAGGAAGCTCAATATTGACAAAATCTGTGAGAGGAAAACTTCCTGAGAGAAACTGGTCATACCATCGTTGGAATGTCCGGATCCTTAAAATTTCAGTTCCGTAGGCAGAACAAATACTTTTTAAGAATTCATTGAACATGTGATGGCTTATAAGAGTCTGATCTAAGCTTATTTTAAAAGGGTTAAATCGATAAGAATTTAACAACTACGGTATATAAGTAGTCTGCAAAAAAGGAAAAAAACCCCAACAACACTGGAATATAAAAACTACTGTAAGTAAAATACAACAGGACTTTCTTGAGTCAAAAATGTAACTGGACTTTCTTTCTAACCTAACACACATGCACACATATTTTCTTCGAGTTTCATTTAAGTTCTTCTTAAAGGAGTTCAAGCCAGTTGCTAACAAATCGACAAGATATTTTGAGTTCCCGGTGTATGTAAATATGTAGCTTAGTTAGTGTCACACACACACACACACACACACACACCACACACACACACACACACACACACACACACACACACACACATTTCTGTGTATATTTTTCTTTAGAGTAAATTTACTGAATTCAGACGAGTTACAAAGCGTTCTTGTCAAGTGTCAAACAACTCCAGGGATTTGTAGATATGTGAGCGGGTTAATGTTATCCTTCAGGTATTATGTTAATCCTTTAGGTATTATAGAGCAATTGTACACTCAGAATAACTATTGAAAAGTTCTTCACCTACACTCAACATATCATTTTTCATTGCAGAGTGCATATGTAGTATACTCATTTCTTATTTAGTGTTCAACAATTGTCTGTGTGACAAGGCAAAGCTCAAAAGTTGTTAGAACTAATCTTATACCTCGGTTTCCGTCCCTACATAGATCCTGTTAGTATCACTGCTGATGTGGAAGCTACCAGTGAGAGGCATGATCTCCCTTGAAGATCTTTTAAAGTGTCCTGTCTATTATTCCAATGTTGGTCTAGCACTGACGCTACACATACGTTCTTGGATATGGTCAAGTGATTGCGAACGGCTGTGAATTTTGTAGCTTCCGAAATCAACTAACTTATTTCTTTGTCACGGCATGCTCATCATTTCCAAGATACTCGGAGTATTCGCCGTCGGAGATGGGGTGGGGGAAGAAAGATAAGCCATTGATATCCATATTTCTTCTCTGGTCAACTATCATAGATTTCGCAAAGGCAATCGACACGGTTAACAGGGAGGCACTCTTGAAGATAATCTTGAAGTTGTAATGCCCTGAAAAGTATATAAATGACAGTCGAACCTCTTAAGGTAACATAAAAACATGGGTTTGCTTTAACGGAGAACTGTTGAAGCCACGATCAGTTGAGAGCTGAGGATATCTTGGATATTCTTGATCTGTCTTAAAGATAAAAAAATTCTTTTGCGAACAGACAATATGAGTCACCGAAAGTTAAATTAAAATTGTATCTCTTTAAGAACCTTTCTTCAGTATATTGTATTTCTCTTAAATAAAATTAACGGTAATTATTACGTTGTTTTTCTTAAAAAAATCCACATTGTCTAAATTTGTAACTTAATTACTAATACTGATTTTCCATTGTAGGGAGTGAAGTAACTTTCCGTGCCTATGGAATTACTTGCATATTTGTACTGGTTGGGTTTTTCTTGATTAACCGATTTTTTGTTGGAGCAGAGATCGTTTTACCTCAAACTACTGAGGCACACAGGATTCTTGAGGAAGCGTCACATTTAGCACCACACGGTGTCCCTGCAAATCCTATTGCACGAGATCTTTCCAGTCATATGATAAAAGACATGGATTTAGCGGAACAGAAATCACACCAGTCTAACGGTAAGATTGATATTGTATACTGAATACATTTATTATTATGAAATGGACTCTTTTACAGCGATTGTTAAATTCAATTATGAATATTAGGTATAAATTACAAATAAATTGTTTTTATTTTATAAGTTATCATAATAGTAAATTCTGTCAGTCTCCTCACACATATATACACACATGCTCACAATGTGTTTGAAGTGCCAGTACTCATATTAACATTTGAGTTACTTAATTGGGCGCTTGATAAGATCCGAATCATTGATGTGAAAACCCTGAAGATACTAACCAGCACACATAATTTCCACATCGATAGTGACGTAGACCACCTCTACCTAAAACGAAAACAAGGCGACAGAGGCTTAGCATCGATTCAGACTGCCTTTGAATGTCGTATTACATCCCATTGGCGACGTATTTTAATCACCAGGTGTCGAAGTGCATCCCTTGACTAAGTTTGCATACATGAGGCTGATAACATCATGAGGGTTGGAAAGCAGCTCCTTGGGCAGCATTCTTTGTCTAATAACTTTAAATACATGTCCAAAGAAGTCGCATGACTACTGCAACGTATCATCAGGTGAAAGGATGAGCGTATATCAGCAGAAAACCATACATGGATATAATAGTAGAAAGCTCCGGGACGATGGAAACATTGATTATCAAAGAAGTCTATCATGGACCAGCTAACGGATTTCTAACTCCCACTTTGAGGGGTATGTGTTTGCTATTCAAGAATAGGAAATATCAACCAAGTACTTGATGCACAAAAGGGATAGAGACGCAGAAAAAACATCAAAATGTAACATCCGATGCAGACTTTGTGAAGTTAACATCGGAGATATCACCCATATTATAAGCAGTTGCCTGAAAATGTCATCACGGTATTATCTATTAATGAGACATGATGTTGCAGATAGGACACTGTATAATGAGCTCCTTCGGAAGAATAACTCCAACGCCAAAGAAATAAGAACCCACAATATGGTAGAAGCCATAATTAAAAGAGAGTACTCGTGGAATGTCCCAGTGAAAAGCACAATAAAATGTAAACATAATATACTTGACATAGTGATTTGGGATAGAGAAAAGAAACAGTGTACAGTTGTGGATGTTAACAGAAAGCTAATGATCAGCAATAAAGAAAACTCCTCTTTCACTTCACACTGAAATGGGTTCCTGATGAATTTCCAAGCTTCACGCTTTTTATCTATATCTGGGAAGTATCTAATGAATTCTGTTTTCAAGTCAGTGAGAGGAGTGATTATTTGTTTTTCAGAATCAAGGTTACCATGAATGATAGCAGAATCCAAGTAACTAAAACTGGCTGTATTTCCCTGCTGAATTCGACATTTCCAGAAGTCGAGTTTGGCCACGAAGGTTCGGATGGTTTTGTGGTGCGTGAGAATGTTGATGTTTTTCCCTTGTAGGTCGAGAGCATTCAACGCTTCAAAGATGTCCACCAGGTAAGCTAGAAATAGTTGAAGGCCTTCAGACTGGAACTCGTCATGGAGATCTGCCTTTGATAGCCATCGTACGTTCGTATGAAAAAGCAATGCTTCATGTTCAGATTCCATTTCCTTACACAACAGTTTGAAAAGACGACTGTTTAAGGTTCCACCTTTAACAAAGTTGACAACCTTGATAGCCACGTTCAGGACATTTCTCATTTCAGTAGGTAAGATTCCGGATGCTAAGGCTTCACGATGAAGTATGCAGTGAATACCTACATTATATAGACTTTTTCTCTCACCCTAATAATGAATCCAGACTGCAGACTAAGCATGATTGGAGCTCCATCAGTGCAAACCCCTACCAGCGAAACCCACGAAAGTTGGTTTTCCTGAAAGTAGTTTGATACATCATGAAAAATAGCTGCTGCTGTTGTACAGCTATCAATAAATTGACAGAACAATATTTCCTCTTTTATACAGTTGCCTGACACAAAAACGAACATATAGCAGTAGCTGAAAACACTGAGCGATGTCAGTCGTTTCGTCACACTTGGATAGCAAAAACAGGAGAATCTCTTACTTGGTCGAGAATTTGATCTTCGGTGTCTTGAGACAAGTCGTCGATCCTTCCCTTACCTGTATCGTTTGATAGGGAAATCTAGGAAAGCTTGTTTGCACTATCTTTCCTCACGAAGGAAATCTCTGTGTTAGACCGGAAAGAGACAGGGGTGCTTAAAAGGTTATTCAGAGTAGATCAGAAGAGATTCTATAAAGAAATAAATAGAGAGTGTACAGATGAAAAGTTGATACCAGATAAGATTGAAAGTCAAAGGTTTTGGAGTGATATCTGGAGCAAAGACAAGGAGCACAAGAAGGAAGCTGAATGGTTGCAAGAACTGGAACAAACAGTAGTCTGTCTAAAACAGGCAGAACTAGTCATTTCAGTTAGGGAAGTGAAGGAAATCAGCAAAAAAAGAAAAATAAATAAATAAATAAATAAATAAGCAACTAGAAGGCCCCGGGACCAGATGGAGTTCAAGGCTACTGGATCAAAAGATTTGGGTAGGACATTGCTGTGCCTGTAAAACATCGACAAAGGCAATACGGTAGACAATTACAGGCCGATAATCTGTTTGCCACTTATGTGGAAGTTATTGACTGGAAAAATAGCAGAGTCAATGTACGAACATTTGCCACATGAGCAGAAGGGTTGCAAGCGTAAGTGCAGAGGTATCAAGGACCAACTCCTGATAGACAAAACTGTACTTAGATACTGCAAGAGGAGGAAAAGTAACTTAGCCATGTCATGGATTGACTATCGTAAGGCGTACGATATGATCCCACATTCTTGGATTATGAAGTGTAAGAACCTATTTGGTATTGCATCGAATGTTGAGCGATTGATTGGAAAAAGTCTCGCGAATTGGAGTACGGACCTGACAGCATACGGAAGAAGTTTAGGGCAGTAGAAATTAGGAGGGGTATCTTCCAAGGGGACTGCCTATCCCCACTGATCTTTGTACTGTGCTCGATACCACTGACACTGATTCTGAGGAAAGCAAAAGCTGGGTATGTATTCAAAAGCCGCCAACAAAAAGTCAACCATTTGTTATTTATGGATGACATCAAACTTTATGGTAAAGATGAAGCCCAAGTCAGTTCCCTCGTTGATACGGATACCTTCAGTGCTGATATCAGAATGGTGTTCTGACTGACAAAGTGGGGTGTGTTAGTGTTGAAGAGAGGCAAAATCAAATGTGTGGACGGGCTAGCGATACCATCGGGCGAGGTTATGAAGCAGCTAGAAGAGACGGGCTATAAGTACTTGGTGATTTTGGAAATGGATAAATTGATGGAGAAAGCAATGACAGAAAAATTTAAGGTGGAGTACTTGCGCAGACTGAGACTGACTCTTAAGTCGAAATTAAATGGACGGAATAAGATCGAAGTTATCAACACCTGGGCGGTTTCACTCCTTAGATATTGAGCAGGGGTACTTTCTTGAACATTAGTCAACTAAACAGCTTAGACAGAAAGACAAGGAAGCTGCTAACTAGATATGGGTCATTCCACCCAAAAAGTGACTCAGACAGACTGTATGTACCAAGAAAAAGACGGGGTGAGTGAACACAGCATTAGAAAAGAAGAAAACAACATAGCATGGTATGTAAAAAATGCCACAGAATCACTGTTATTAGAAATAAGAAGGTCAGGCTTGTGTAGGATGACAGATTGCAAAGATAAAGCAATATACAAGAAATTGAAAATGAATGAAACTGAAAATAGGTGGGTAAAGAAAAGAATAAATGGTCAATTTCATAGGGATGTTGAAGATAAGACAGACAGAGAAAAAGATGGCCGTGGATGACTAAAAGTGATTTAAAACCAGAAACGGAGGCTCTTATCTCTGCTGAATCATAAAATCCCATAGGAACTTGGCATTTCCATTTTGCTCACTGTTCCCAGGGCTCCGACAATTATTGGTACTATTGCTATCTTTTTCATCGACCACACTGCTTAACTTCCCAAGTTAACCTGTCATATCTCTCGACTTTTCTTTCTTCCTTATCGCATATCTTGTTGTCAGCTGGGTATGCTATATCTATGATACAGCATAGTTTGTTTTCTTTCTGAAGACTATGTCCGGCTTCCTATTCTCTAACTCATAGTCGCTCTGAATCATAAAATCCCATAGAATCTTGGCATTTCCATTTTCGACGATGTCTTCAGGTTTGTGGTCGTACCAATTTATTGCTCTGTCAAGTCCATACTTGTTGCAAAGTGTCCAACGGACAAGAACAAACTTGATAATAGTAAGTACTAAGAACAAACTACATAAAATACAGAATAGTCAACACATCAGAAAGTGATAGGTGCAGAATCTGTGGACAAACGGTGAAACCGGATGGCATATTACCAGCCAATGTACTCCACTAGTCCAGAAGGAATATAAAAGACGTCACGACAATATAGCCAGGCTTTTTCATTGGACACTTTGCAACAGGTATGGACTTGACAGAGCAAAAAATTGGTACGACCACAAACCTGAAGACATCGTCGAAAATGGAAATGCCAAGTTCCTATGGGATTTTATGATTCAGTGCGACTATGAGTTAGAGAATAGGAAGCCGGACATAGTCTTCAGAAAGAAAACAAACTATGCTGTATCATAGATATAGCATGTCCAGCTGACAACAAGATATGCGATAAGGAAGAAAGAAAGTCGAGTATGACAGGTTAACTTGGGAAGTTAAGCGGTTGTGGTCGATGAAAAAGATAGCAGTAGTACCAATAATTGTCGGAGCCCCGGGAACAGTGAGCAAAATGGAAATGCCAAGTTCCTATGGGATTTTATGATTCAGCAGAGATTAGAGCCTCCATTTCCGGCTTTAATCACTTTAATCATCCACGGCCATCTTTTTTCTCTGTCTGTCTTATCTTCAACATCCCTATGAAAAAGATAGCAGTAGTATCAGTAATTTTCGGAGCCCTGGGAACAGTGAGCAAAAATCTCAAGAGGTACGTGGAACAAATAGGAGCTGCAATAAGGGTGGAGCACCTGAAGAAAACAGCACTGCTTAGAACCGCTCGAATACTCCGGAAGGTGCTCGAAAAATAAGTGGTGTTATCTTAGTTCACTGGTAGTGAACAGCTGATACTGTAATACATCTCCAGCGTTAGAAGTTGTGGAAAGGCAATAATAATAATAATAATAATAATAATAATAATCAATTCTTTTTTATTGGCCACAAGGGCTAACACGCATGATTACATAAAGGGACAAGACAGGACGAAAGGTTACAAAGGGTTTTGCCGTTTTTTAAAAACATCGAGTAAAAATCTTTATAACAACTTATAAAATTCAACAATGAAAAACTCCCAAAATGGGGAGACGTCTCGAAATGTTCCCGGTGGAAAAAACCCTACAAAAGCCAACGGGAGCCTGGTCAAAAAAAGGGGGGTAGAGAGTCCCCTTTCTTCTCCTTTTACATTACCTTTTTCTTTGAAATCACAGGCGAAACCTGAGAACTGGTCCATTTATACAGGCCAGTCTCGCACAATTCACCCACCTTTCATAAAACTTGCTATCGGACAGCACTTTCCTCTCTAACCTCATCTTCCTTTTCAAGTGAAACTTGAAAAAGTTGATGAGGCCTTGACCAAAGAGGAAAGTGTCTGACTTTAGCCCTTTCAAACGAGTCCACCACACGACTTCTTTCGCCACAGCCACAAGGCACAAGAAAACGGCCTCGCCCTCCTTGTTAAAGGAGGTCGGCGGGGCAATCTTCACTATGGATTCGGCCGATAGTCGGATCCGTCCTACACGTGACAGTAGCTGTTCGACATAAACCCATATTTCAGCAATACTCGGGCACTGGACGAGTGCGTGCAGAACGGTTTCGTCGTCCTGGCAACACCTCGGGCAGGCCCGGCTGACGGCACTTCCGTGCCGGTAGAGTTTATCTCGAACAGGCAGAGCCCCTCGGTAGCACTGCCAGGCGAGAGACCTCTGGAAATTATCCATCGGCCCCGGCCCGAAAGTCCTCCCGAACAGACCGCTCAGTTCGTCGTCTTCAACGCCTAGAGTTTCCCCGAGAACGTCGTCGCATTTTTCCTCCACTAACCCTCTATAGAACGCTAGAGTGGAGCTGTAACCGACCGCATTGCCCGCCTGGCGGAGGGCGGAGAGGGCTTGACGGCACTCGAGGTGCCAAGCGCCCTTTCTCGGTCTACGTTTGATCCAGGTCTGCAGCTCCGTCAAAGAGACGAGCTGCGGAAAATCGCGTCTGACAAAAGACGACCACACCTGTTCACCGTCTAGGAAGCGCTTGAGATGCCGCAGCCTGAGCGCATGTCTGCGCAACAGCAACCACGGCATTCCAAGGCCTCCGTTCAGCGGTCGTTGACAGCAGATGGATCGCCTGACCAGTGGCACCTGACCCTTCCACAAAAAGTCGAAGAGCAGGCGTACCAGCTTGGCCAACCAGCGGTCGGGACAAGGGACGACGGTCAAGCGGTAATAGATGACGGATGCGATGTACGCATTCGCCACCTCCGCTCGACCTTTCAGGGACAGCTTCCTCTCGGCCCATTTCTGGGTGAGACGTGCCACCCTGCTCGTCACCTCTTCCCAGTTCTTATCCACCTGGAGGTCCGGACCGAACCAGACCCCGAGCAGTTTAACGGGTCCGTCTGTCCAGCGCCCTACGACGCTGTTGGACGGCATGGGCTTGCCTCTCCAGGTGCCCAGTTGCAAGCCCACAGACTTTTCCGCGTTAATCTTTGCCCCTGTCACCGCTTCGTACTGGTTTAGCGTCTCGCCAATCAGGCCAATGTGCCTGTGGCTCGACACCACCACGGTGACGTCGTCGGCATAAGCAGACACGCTGTTTCCGCCTCCTAGATCGCGCGGGATGCCCCTCAAAGCCTCCAACTTGCGCAGTAATGGCTCGAGAGTCAAAATGTACAAGAGGGAGGAGAGAGGGCATCCTTGGCGGACCGAACGCGAGATGTCGAACGGTTCCGAAAGGTGACCGTTCACCCGTATCACCGAGCAGATGTTGCTGTATAAAGCAGCGATCCACCCGCGGAAGACTGGACCGAAGCCGGCTGCCTTGAGGACAGCTGCCAGGTACCGATGGTCGACCCTATCGAAGGCTTTACTCTGATCCAAGTTGATCAAAGCCCCACCCGCGCCAGCGTCGTTACCCACCCCTCTATGATGTAGCGCATGAGATGGAGGTTGTCGTGTATCGACCTGGTCGGCACGGCGCATGTCTGCGTCCCGCCGACCAGCTTGTCCACGACAAGCGCCAATCTCTTGGCTAGCACCTTGGCCAAAATCTTCAACTCTGCATTGAGCAGAGTGATGGGCCGGAAATTCCCTATAACGTCCCCCTTGTTTGGGTCCTTCTTTAGCAAAGCCACCACCCCTCGACAGACAAAAGCAGGAATTCTCCCGTTTTGCTGCCAGTTGCAGTAGACGTTTGCCAACAGGTCCGCAAACAAGTCTGGCATTGAAAAGTAAAGCTCGTAGGGCAGACCATCCAAACCCGGCGATCTACCTCTCGTGCAACTCTTCATCGCTTCCTGTACTTCCCAGGCAGATATCGGTCCTTCGCAGCACTCTGCCTCGCTGTCGAGAGTTGCGGCAGTCCGTCCAGGTACACACCGAAGTCTGTACCGTTGGTGTCCGTTCCACCGCTCGTCCCAAACAGTTGAGCAAAGTGCCGCTGAAGCACCGTACACATCTGCTTCGGTTGGGTAACCTCGCGCCCGTTCTGGTCCACCAAAGACCGAATGGTTGCTCTGTTGCCTCGCTTCGCCTCCGCCACGCGGGCCCATCGAGCGGCTCTAGTCCCCTCCCCGCTTAGCGAACGTGCCTTAGCTCTGACAACGCAGCCTTCGTGTTTGGCGTCGAAGTGTTGGTCGAGGGCCAACCTTGCCGCCAACACGTCGGTCGCGATGCCAGTGTCAAGAGCCTCGTCTAGTTTCTTAACTAAATCCCGCTCTCTCTTCCTACGTTCAATAGCTAGAGTCTTACTATACCTAATCGACTCTACTCTAATTGCTCTCTTGAGGGCAAACCACCAGTTGTTGTTGATGATTGCCCCCGTGAGCGCCCGCTTAACTAGTAAACTAATCCGGTCTCTGTAAGCTTTGCACGCCGTTAACGACGCGTTCAGCTTCCAGTAGCCGGTCCCTGTCTATGTAGCCTATCTAAGTCGACCGTACAGATCACTAATTTGTGGTCCGTATATTCGACTAGGTGGAATTGTGGACACCCTACGCTGTCCTTATCCGCTGGCCTACAAAACACTCTATCTAAGTACGATCTAGACGACCCGATGCGGTTTGTCCAAGTCCACATTGGCACATTCGGGTTGTCTAGTCGAAACCTGTCGGACAGCTGAAAGCGGCCGAGTAGGTTGGCGAGGCTCTTGCACCCTCCCCCTCTCCTATCAGACGCTCCCCTGCCCACCCGATCGAAACGTTCGTCTAAGACAGCGTTCCAATCCCCAACTAGTACTAGAGTGCGTGACGTTCCCAGGAAAACTTCCAGACGTTTGAAATAATCCGACTGCCCTGCTCCTGTCGGAGCGTAGGCAGCCAGCAGTCTGAAAGCACCGCCGTCACTACCGTCCCGTCGAGGACCACCAACTTACCTTCCGGATCCAAGAAGACTGTCCTTATTTTCAGGTCCAGGCCCTTCCGAAACAACACCGCAGTACCACCACCGCCCGCTCCCGGCCGACACGGAGATAGAAATATCTCGTATCCGCCGAAAAGGGCTGCGAGTTCCTGCGGGTCGGAGAGCCTGGTTTCACTGATGGCTGCTACATCCACATCATGAAACCTCAGGTCGTTTAACAGGTGACCCTGTTTCCAAGGTGACCCGAGGCCTCTCACATTCAAGCAACCGATTCTAAGATTTGCCATGTTTCAAAAGTTAGGGAAAAAAAAAAGGAGAAAAAAGGCTCTACTTACTGTTGTTGGTGGTGGGGGTGGCTCCCTTGTGCTTTTGCACGGGTGCTTTAATAATATTTTTGTAAAGTTTCTGAGAGAAACTTTTCCCTAACGATCCCACATCGTTAGGGAATATTTGTTTTATTTCGTTGTAAACTGTTTTGTTTATTTTAATTGTGAGAATGTGTGCTGGTGGTGTGTTGTGTGTAGGTATATGAAATCTGTAATGTTTGTGCTTGTTTGTTTTTCAAATACTCAACCAGTTCTGGTTTCTTGTATTCACTGCTGTAATCGTGTCTGTAATTGTGTCTGTGTTTGTTTGTGTCTGTGGTAGTGCAGCAGTAGTGGTGTCGAAAGTGTTGTTGTTGTTGTTTGTGTTGTGAGTGTGTGTTGTTGTTGATGTTGTTGTTGATGTTGGGAAGTACTGTTTGTTCGTGCTTCCCCTGTAAATCTTTTTGTTTTTTCCTCCTTTTCTTTTTGGAGGGAGGTACTATGTTCCATTCTCCTTTGTTGGAATCGGAGCTCGCACAATCCGAGATCTCTCATCCGGCAAAGGAATGGTTGAGGGGTCTGCTTCAGTAGCAGGACGAAAAGTTTCTGGTTCCACCGGTATCGGTGGTGCCGCTGCTCCTGTTACTGTTGATGTCGCTGCTGTCGACCTTCGAGGTACTGGTGTCGGTGTTGTTTGGTGGTGGTTGTCGGTGTTGGTTGGTGGTGGTTGTTGTTGTTGGAGGTGGTGTTGCTCGTCTTGGTGCTGGTGTTGGTGATGGTGTTGGTGGTGTGGTCCTTTGGTGTTTCTTGCTGTTTTTGTTGTTTCTGTTGTTGCTTGTGTTGTTGTTTGTTGTTGTTGTTGTTGTTGCTGCTGCCTCTGCTATATCTTCCATTCTCTTTTTTTGAATGGGGCAGTCCCTTTTTAGGTGGCTTTCGCTACTGCAGAGGAAACATTTGGCTTTCGCCCCTCTACAAAACATTTAGCCTTGTCCCATCCAGCAAGATGACAAAGTCAGGTATGGCATTGATGTTTTCCTGCTGGATCTGTACCAGCAGTTGAATTCCCATGCCTGACCAGTTCTTTTCTCGTACCCTCCGAACATCAGAATAGTGGCAGTGTCCTCTATGCCATAGAGGACAGCCGCCACTAGCCATGAGATTTTCTGTTCGGGGGGGTATGTTTATAGTATTTTTTTGTACCTACGCCCGAGGTACGTCGGGACGAGGAACAAATGTTCATTTTGCAAGGGCGAAATGGCGTTCGCCCTTGCAAGCTCCTCTGTTGGGAAGCGAACCTCCACGGTTCCAAATCGCTTCCCTCTTGTCACATAGCTCTTCTGGCCCCAAATGGGCTTCAGAGCCATCTCTAACTGTTGTGTGTGGCGTTGTTAAACAATCTTTTAGTTTTCTTTCGAAGACTTTATAAAAGATTGTTCTTTGTTTGCTCTGTGTGAGTTGTTGAGGTGTGTTGAGGAAAACACTGTTTCCCTCCTTTCTCAACAAATCTTGTGCCATCTTTATGTCCTCCATCGTTATATCTACATCTCCGAAATTTGCTTCGCAGCAGAAGCAAAATCGTTAGAGTTTTAACATTTTTTGTTGGTCGTCTGTATTTTGGTCTGTTATAAGTTTCTTTTCCTCCCTCTTCGGTACAGCATCACTTGTTGAAGGCAGAGGAGGGAAATCAAGAGTGACGTCGAACGCGACGTCCTGGCTTGCATTCTCCTTTGAACGAGCGCGTGCTCTCGGTTCGGAAGGAGATCTTTGTTGCCTTTTACGGCTTGAAATGGGGTGTACGTAACCCGTGACGTTGCCTTTTGTTCTTGTGGAGGGGTGTTGCAAGAAGGAGGGAAGAGCCAGCAGCTCGTTTTAAAGCCATTTTGTAAATGTGTGTGTGCATAAAAAATGTCAATTTCAATGTAATAAAGAGCAATTTCACCCCGAAGGGGCAAAATTTCGCCCAACCGACGAGCTCCGCAAGAAGCCGGTCGGTTTGGCTACAAAAATATTAAAAAATATTCAAGCTTATTAAAAAATTTCCAATAAAATTGGCACAAAACTCACAGAGCTGATTCACGTACGTCCATCGGCGTCGGGAGGAATAATAATAATAATAATCAATTCTTTTTTATTGGCCACAAGGGCTGACACGCATGATTACATAAAGGGACAAGACAGGACGAAAGGTTACAAAGGGTTTTGTCCGTTTGTTAAAAAATCCGTGTAAAAAATTTTAAAGCAATGATTATTAAAACAATGAAAAACTCCCAAAAGGGGGAGACGTCTCGAAATGTTCCCGGTGGAAAAAACCCTACAAAAGCCAACGGGAGCCTGGTCAAAAAAAGGGGGTGTAGAGAGTCCCCTTTCTTCTCCTTTTACATTACCTTTTTCTTTGAAATCACAGGCGAAACCTGAGAACTGGTCCATTTATACAGGCCAGTCTCGCACAATTCACCCACCTTTCATAAAACTTGCTATCGGACAGCACTTTCCTCTCTAACCTCATCTTCCTTTTCAAGTGAAACTTGAAAAAGTTGATGAGGCCTTGACCAAAGAGGAAAGTGTCTGACTTTAGCCCTTTCAAACGAGTCCACCACACGACTTCTTTCGCCACAGCCACAAGGCACAAGAAAACGGCCTCGCCCTCCTTGTTAAAGGAGGTCGGCGGGGCAATCTTCACTATGGATTCGGCCGATAGTCGGATCCGTCCTACACGTGACAGTAGCTGTTCGACATAAACCCATATTTCAGCAATACTCGGGCACTGGACGAGTGCGTGCAGAACGGTTTCGTCGTCCTGGCAACACCTCGGGCAGGCCCGGCTGACGGCACTTCCGTGCCGGTAGAGTTTATCTCGAACAGGCAGAGCCCCTCGGTAGCACTGCCAGGCGAGAGACCTCTGGAAATTATCCATCGGCCCCGGCCCGAAAGTCCTCCCGAACAGACCGCTCAGTTCGTCGTCTTCAACGCCTAGAGTTTCCCCGAGAACGTCGTCGCATTTTTCCTCCACTAACCCTCTATAGAACGCTAGAGTGGAGCTGTAACCGACCGCATTGCCCGCCTGGTGGAGGGCGGAGAGGGCTTGACGGCACTCGAGGTGCCAAGCGCCCTTTCTCGGTCTACGTTTGATCCAGGTCTGCAGCTCCGTCAAAGAGACGAGCTGCGGAAAATCGCGTCTGACAAAAGACGACCACACCTGTTCACCGTCTAGGAAGCGCTTGAGATGCCGCAGCCTGAGCGCATGTCTGCGCAACAGCAACCACGGCATTCCAAGGCCTCCGTTCAGCGGTCGTTGACAGCAGATGGATCGCCTGACCAGTGGCACCTGACCCTTCCACAAAAAGTCGAAGAGCAGGCGTACCAGCTTGGCCAACCAGCGGTCGGGACAAGGGACGACGGTCAAGCGGTAATAGATGACGGATGCGATGTACGCATTCGCCACCTCCGCTCGACCTTTCAGGGACAGCTTCCTCTCGGCCCATTTCTGGGTGAGACGTGCCACCCTGCTCGTCACCTCTTCCCAGTTCTTATCCACCTGGAGGTCCGGACCGAACCAGACCCCGAGCAGTTTAACGGGTCCGTCTGTCCAGCGCCCTACGACGCTGTTGGACGGCATGGGCTTGCCTCTCCAGGTGCCCAGTTGCAAGCCCACAGACTTTTCCGCGTTAATCTTTGCCCCTGTCACCGCTTCGTACTGGTTTAGCGTCTCGCCAATCAGGCCAATGTGCCTGTGGCTCGACACCACCACGGTGACGTCGTCGGCATAAGCAGACACGCTGTTTCCGCCTCCTAGATCGCGCGGGATGCCCCTCAAAGCCTCCAACTTGCGCAGTAATGGCTCGAGAGTCAAAATGTACAAGAGGGAGGAGAGAGGGCATCCTTGGCGGACCGAACGCGAGATGTCGAACGGTTCCGAAAGGTGACCGTTCACCCGTATCACCGAGCAGATGTTGCTGTATAAAGCAGCGATCCACCCGCGGAAGACTGGACCGAAGCCGGCTGCCTTGAGGACAGCTGCCAGGTACCGATGGTCGACCCTATCGAAGGCTTTACTCTGATCCAAGTTGATCAAAGCCCCACCCGCGCCAGCGTCGTTACCCACCCTCTCTATGATGTAGCGCATGAGATGGAGGTTGTCGTGTATCGACCTGGTCGGCACGGCGCATGTCTGCGTCCCGCCGACCAGCTTGTCCACGACAAGCGCCAATCTCTTGGCTAGCACCTTGGCCAAAATCTTCAACTCTGCATTGAGCAGAGTGATGGGCCGGAAATTCCCTATAACGTCCCCCTTGTTTGGGTCCTTCTTTAGCAAAGCCACCACCCCTCGACAGACAAAAGCAGGAATTCCCGTTTTGCTGCCAGTTGCAGTAGAGTAGACGTTTGCCAACAGGTCCGCAAACAAGTCTGGCATTGAAAAGTAAAGCTCGTAGGGCAGACCATCCAAACCCGGCGATCTACCTCTCGTGCAACTCTTCATCGCTTCCTGTACTTCCCAGGCAGATATCGGTCCTTCGCAGCACTCTGCCTCGCTGTCCGAGAGTTGCGGCAGTCCGTCCAGGTACACACCGAAGTCTGTACCGTTGGTGTCCGTTCCACCGCTCGTCCCAAACAGTTGAGCAAAGTGCCGCTGAAGCACCGTACACATCTGCTTCGGTTGGGTAACCTCGCGCCCGTTCTGGTCCACCAAAGACCGAATGGTTGCTCTGTTGCCTCGCTTCGCCTCCGCCACGCGGGCCCATCGAGCGGCTCTAGTCCCCTCCCCGCTTAGCGAACGTGCCTTAGCTCTGACAACGCAGCCTTCGTGTTTGGCGTCGAAGTGTTGGTCGAGGGCCAACCTTGCCGCCAACACGTCGGTCGCGATGCCAGTGTCAAGAGCCTCGTCTAGTTTCTTAACTAAATCCCGCTCTCTCTTCCTACGTTCAATAGCTAGAGTCTTACTATACCTAATCGACTCTACTCTAATTGCTCTCTTGAGGGCAAACCACCAGTTGTTGTTGATGATTGCCCCCGTGAGCGCCGCGCTTAACTAGTAAACTAATCCGGTCTCTGTAAGCTTTGCACGCCGTTAACGACGCGTTCAGCTTCCAGTAGCCGGGTCCCTGTCTATGTAGCCTATCTAAGTCGACCGTACAGATCACTAATTTGTGGTCCGTATATTCGACTAGGTGGAATTGTGGACACCTACGCTGTCCTTATCCGCTGGCCTACAAAACACTCTATCTAAGTACGATCTAGACGACCCGATGCGGTTTGTCCAAGTCCACATTGGCACATTCGGGTTGTCTAGTCGAAACCTGTCGGACAGCTGAAAGCGGCCGAGTAGGTTGGCGAGGCTCTTGCACCTCCCCCTCTCCTATCAGACGCTCCCCTGCCCACCCGATCGAAACGTTCGTCTAAGACAGCGTTCCAATCCCCAACTAGTACTAGAGTGCGTGACGTTCCCAGGAAAACTTCCAGACGTTTGAAATAATCCGACTGCCCTGCTCCTGTCGGAGCGTAGGCAGCCAGCAGTCTGAAAGCACCGCCGTCACTACCGTCCACGTCGAGGACCACCAACTTACCTTCCGGATCCAAGAAGACTGTCCTTATTTTCAGGTCCAGGCCCTTCCGAAACAACACCGCAGTACCACCACCGCCCGCTCCCGGCCGACACGGAGATAGAAATATCGTATCCGCCGAAAAGGGCTGCGAGTTCCTGCGGG
>NC_043000.1:72563393-72573393 GCF_006345805.1 Octopus sinensis | reverse complement strand
AATTATTTACCCTGTTGCTAAGGTAATCGAAAGACGCTGTTTAACGCCCGAAAAGCCAACAGTACCAAAAAGAATCAAATGCTACAAACAAAATAAGATGTTCAAATCCAATGCCAAATCAGTTTACGGGGAAATAGGGAAAGAAAATATAACCATTGAAAATCCACCCCTAATGAAAGAAGTTGAAAACTTTGGGAAAGAGATCTGGAGTGATGAGAAACCATACAATGAAAATGCAGACTGGATCAAACGCACCCAAGATGCCTACAAAAATTACAAGAACAGGTGTGGGAAGATATCTCAATCGCCGACCTAAGGAGGGCACTAACGAAGGCTCATAAGTGGAACTCCCCTGGTATTGACAGAGTACCACATTTCTGGCTCTCATCACTCTCATCGCACACAAAATATTAGTAATACTATTTAATAGTATTATGAAAGACCCGGAAAAAACTCCCCATTGGATGGTAAGTGGTAATACTTACCCCCTCCCCCCAAATAACGAAACGAAAGACCCAAGAACTACCGGTCTATAACATGTTTATCTACTACCTATAAGATTTTGACACCTATTCTAGTAGAGAAAACATAAACGTTTATGGAAGAGAATAACCTCTTTCCCACTGAACAATAGGGATGCAGACGAGGCTCATACGGATGCAAAGATCAGCTCCTAATTAATCGCATGATCCTTGAGAACTGCCATAACAAGCGCAGAAATCTCAGCTCTTCATGAATTGATTACAAAAAAAGCCTTTTACAGAATACCACATTCGTGGATTCTGAAATCGCTGGATATTTTCAAAATTTCTCCTGTGATTTCAGATTTTTAAAGTATAATATGTTCACTATGGAACACGAAGCTCCAATTATATCATTCTAATGGAGTATTGCGCTCAAACAATATTAGCATAAATTGTGGCATTTTCCAAGGTGACTCACTTTCACCACTAATTTTCTGCATGGCACTAATACTACCCTCAAGTGAATTGAATAGAACAGGGTATGGCTACAAAATTAACAACAGGAAAATAAGCCATCTATTTCATATGGATGATTTAAAACTATATGGCAAAGATGATGAAGAACTTGAAGGACTCTTACATACTGTGAACAGATTCAGTGATGATATCGGGATGGAGTTTGGCCTTGAAAAGTGTGCCAAAGCCACTTTTAAGAAAGGGAAATTCGTAAAGTCAAGTTCAATCGAATTAGATGTCGAAACAGTAATAAAAGAACTTGAGCAGGAACAAACCTAAATATCTAGGAATAAATGAAGGCTCTGGTATCCAGCATGCAAGCATGAAAGAGAAGGTTAGGAAGGAATGTTATAGAAGAGTTCGAGCAGTCCTGAAGTCTGAACTGAATGCATATAATAAGATGTTAGCCATAAATTCTTTAGCAGTCCCAGTTGTTCTTTATAGCTTCAATGTGCTTAACTAGAATACCAGTGAAATAGCGAAAATTGACAGAAAAATCCGCAAGCTACTGACTTGCACCATCAAAAGGCAGACGTGGATCGTCTTTACCTTCCCAGAGCTCAGGGAGGACGAGGTTTGATCCAGCTTGAACCTACGTACAAAACCATTACAATCGAACTGGCCAAATACCTTGAAGCAACCAACGATTGGATGTTAAAACTTGTTGAAAAACATGAAAGACCGAAAAAACTTCACTCTATTCTGAAAGAGAGCAAAAGATTCGTTACTGATCTCTTAGATACCTACCAGATTGATCAGGCTGAAGGAAATGCGCCAACTGCTGCTGCAAAGAAAATAAAATTGATTGCAAAGACAAAAGCGCATGAAAAATTAGCTAGCAGATGGGAACAGAAACCTCTGTATGGCAAGTATGTGGTCCGTAGCAAACAAGCTGATGTCGACCAGAAACACACGCACCAATGGTTACGAAGCTCAGGGCCAAAATCAAGACCAATGCTTATTAACCCGGAACTACCAAGCCAATGTGGTAAAAAATGGAGCTGACCCAAAATGCCGATTCTGTAACGATGAGATTGAAACTACAGACCACCTAATCTCAGGGTGTAGAGTCTTAGCACCTGTAGAATATAAAGCAAGACATGACAGAGTCGGCCAGTATTTACACTGGACAATATGTCGGCATTATAAAATCAAAACCGCTGACAAATGGTATAAACACCATCCTGAAGCTGTGACTGAGGGAGAAAATGTGTCGATTCTATGGGACTTCGTACATACCGACAGAACTATAAAAGCTAATAAACCGGATATTATTATAAAGGATCAGACAAAAAGGATGTGTTTATTAATTGACATGAGTATTCCTTGCGGTCACAATATAGCGGCGAAAGAATTTGACAAGATCAGTAAGTATAAAGACTTGCTAATAGAAATTGAAAAAATGTGGCATCTGAAGGCGACTACAGTACCAGTGATTGTAGGATCTCTAGAAATGATGAAAACAAAAAGGTACTGAAACCTATTTGAAAATGATACCAGGCTTACCATCCCTACAGGATGTTCAAAAAATCGTGTTAACTGGAACGGCTCATGTACTAAGAGCATTATCGCTGTGAAAACAACATCCATTCATGAATTTATTTATTTATTAATTTTCTAAATACATATTTTACCTGTGAATTTGCGTGTGTAATCTGGGAATGCATACAATGAGCTTCTCTGCCCTAGGTGTACGGAAAACACTCGGCGAGAAACGGAAGAAAATTTGAAGAAAGAAGGAATAATAATAATATAATAATAATAATAATAATAATAATAATAATAATAATAATAATAATAATAATAATAATAATTTCTGCTGAAGACACAAGGCCTGAAATTTTGGTGGAGGATGCTTGTCGATTACATCGGTCCCAGTCCTCAGGTAATACTTATTTTATCGACCCCGAAAGGATGAAAATTAGAGTTGATCTTGGTGACATCCGGATGTTAACTGTGTATAAATGATGTTCTTGTTAGGAGTGGGTTATATCTTAGCGTTTACTAGGTCACCGTATCAATCGGGGACCTAAACAATAGAAACTTGAGCTTGATAAAATGGTTGTGAAAGTGAGATCCTCTTCTCCATGTTCATGTGTCTTCTCAGGGAAGACACAAACAACTCCAGAGTTGTCCCTTTCGTACTTGGCAATATGATTAGAATATTTGCCATTGAGAAAATATTGTCTATTTTTCACCTCACAATTATTTTGAATTAATCTTTTTGATGCCCACACCATTCAGTATATTAGCACTAGATTAACTATTGTTTTTCATTCAGATGGAGTCTTAAAATAATATTCATTTGTGATGTATAATTTGAAATATTTAAGTATCCTGAACAGCTAATTCATCATTTCTCGTGGTAGTTCCAATTAGTCTCTAATCGACCAAATACAAAGAAAATTGCCCCGAACGTTATAATGTCTTCATTCAATTTTAATGAAAAGATGTGAAAAACTTTAACTAAAAACACAAACTAAAATTTGTTTTGTAGGTACTACTCAGTCTGGCTTTTACGGCGCTACAGAAAATCCTCAGTTTTTGACTCCGAGACCTAAATCGCCAGGTAAGTTTTCCAAAACCACAAAAAGAGAATTGATTAAATGGTGAGTGAAAACAAAATCACAACAAAATCTTTTTTATAATTCTAGTTTTTACAACGATTCGATCAACTATTTTCTGAAGCTCTGCTTGGTGAGCTATATATCTAGCATTCTGTTTCTATTTTACATCTTCCAAAATTTTTTTGTGATCCTAAACTTTATATTTTAATTACTTGTTAAGGTCATCTTTACAGATATTCTATAGAAATTATAGCCAGCACTGGAGAGATAAATTTAACAAGTAATGTAAAAGCGTACAGCTAACGCATTAGAACGTGGTATTGACTTATAAAAACGTTTGACATACTTTATAATATATTATGGTTGCATAATGAAATACCGAAGTACCTACAAGTCATTAGTATTTACGTTCCAGCTCTCAGAAATGCATTTAATATGTAAATTGGTATATCTAGTAACCAAACACCGCCGCATACACTGGCAACTCAAAGAATGAGTTCGAGGATCAATAAGGGGTTGGATTGGTGCTGAAGAAGGTGCAAAACCCACTGAAATATGGCATATACACCCATTATTCTTTTCTCATCTTCGATCTCATTGTTTGTTTACATCTGACGTCTCGTTTACGATACGTCGCAGCAAAAATCAGTACTGGCTATAATTCCTATAGAATATTTGTAGAGATAATCTTAACAAGTAATGTAAAAGCGCATTGCTAACGCAGTAGAACGCGATATTGACTTATAAAAATGTTTAATATACTTAACCTTATAATTATTCTGCTTGTCATTGCGTTACTTAGCCTGTCGGTAACGCATTCACGTGATTAGAGATAAAAAGGGAGAAAGAAAAGGAGGAAAGAGAAAAAGAGGGAGGGAGAAAAAGAAGGAGGGAGAAAAGAGGGAGAGAGAGAAGCATCTATGGCGTGAGGTAGAGAGAATGTAATTGTAACGATTTTACGTGATTAGTCGAAAGGTAAGGGAGCAGAAAGAAAAAGGAGAGAGAAAAAGAGGATAAGGCGAAAAGTGAGACAGGAAGAGGGAGAAAGAAAAAAGAAGTAGAGAGAAGCATCCATGACTTGAGGTAGGGGGAACGTAATATTTACTACGTGGTTAAAAAAGTTAGCTGAAGATAGATGAGGCGAGTTAAAAATATAATTTCAGCAGAGGGGTGATGTTTCTGATGGTGAGGTTAAAGAAATGCACAGAGAGAGGGAGAAGAGAGAGAGAGAGGAGGGAGAGTGAGAAATGATGGTAGTGGTGGTATTGGTAACTGGATAGTAAAAGTGCATTTAAAAAAAATTGAACCAAGTTTTTTTATATCATCTATCACTTAACGCATGCGCATAAGTGCAATTCTGTTAAATATTCACGCTTATTTATGTGGCAGATATACGCAATTTAAATAAAGGTTGTATGATATGTACGGAATATTTTTTTATTTGTCTATGGGGAAAATGGAAAAATAAGAGTGAATATTTATTTTATGAGTGCTGTGTATTAAGACTATAAAATTGTGCATAAAATATATAAAGTGTATATATAAAGTGCATTAAGTAATCATGGTATTCCAATTTCTTTCACTTTTCAATGAATAGCAGATGAGCGACTATATTTCCATACAGACACAACGCAGGCTACACTTTGTGGTTTTTTGGATAAAGTCTTCATAAATAACACAATAGGTTTACCATTAATTCTGTGAAATATTCACGAGTCTCGCTAGTAGTTTATTATGATTGCATATCGAAATACCACCTATCAGCAAGTCATTAGTATTTATGTGTTAAATTGGCCAACAGCAATTGTTCTGATTAAAGAAAAATTGTTAATTCACATGGTGTTTTCTGGTTTGGCCTAGAATACCAAAAACATATAACTTTAATCGGATCATTACTTATGTTTAACTAATATTGGTTTCGGATTTTGGCACAAGGCCAGCAATTTCGGGTGATTAAAATGACTCCAGTGATCAACTGGTACTTATTTTATCGAAGAGATGAAAGTTAAAGTCGACTTCAGTGGCATTCGAACCCAGAACATAAAGACGAACGAAATGCCGCTAAGCATTTTGCCCGGCGTGCTAACGATTCTACCAGCAACAAATATTAAACCGATATTTTTTCATTTCTTCACTTGCTTCTATTACTAACATGAATAAATGCATAATTAACTAAAACAGCCATTAAATAATGTAGCAAACACCATAATTGAGAAATTCAAACGCATGACAATAATAGAGGCGTGTGGAAAGAAAAGAAAAATCGTGATCAAGAAGCGACATGGAAATACCATGGATGTGTGCACGCTCTTCACTTTCACAAGACACTCAAATATAAAAATAGCAAGTAAACTGGTACTCCATCGGCTACGACGACAAGGGTTTCACTTGATCCGATGAACGTGAAATTAACGTGTAAGTGACTCAGCACTTCACAGAAACGTGTACCCTTAACGTAATTATCAGTGAGATTCAGCGTGACACAGAATGTGACAAGGCTGATACTTTGAAATACAGGTACTACTTATTTTGGATCTTTTCCTTTTCATAGGCAGCTCGATTAATTTTCTTTAACTAAATACTTTGAAACTTCGGATACTGTGTCATCTTTTACTCTTAGAGTTGCTGAGAAAAGTTTCTATTTACGAAGTTATTTCGTGTTAAAGTTGTCGTATTTCGGTAATTTCAACCAATCAATGACGTGTATTCAGCTGAATAAAATTACTGCTGTTGTTTGTCAACAACAACTTCCGGCGGTGTATATTTCGTTTGTCACTGTTATTTATGACATATTTCATTTCAGTTACGTTCGTATGAATAAACGAGTGTGTCTGAAGCACGTTTATTTCATGACACCACCATAATCGTTCGTGCATTTCTATTGCTTCTTAGGTACTATTTTCGGAAAGACTTCCTCTCGCCCACCCCCCCAATTTTCTCGCAAATTTTTGTTTTTTAAATTTTTTTGCCAAAAACCCAGCTTTTTGCCAAAAACCCAGCTTTTTGCCAAAAACCCAGATTCCGGAAAATTGCCAAAATTCGGAATTTTAAAATTTTTTGGCCCCCTTTCCCCACTCCAATTTCTTCATTTTTCACTTTTTTCCGTAACCCTAACCTAAAACGCTAACCCTAACCCTAACCATAAAATCCTAACCATAACCCTAAAACCCTAAAGCTAAGACCAGTATAAACGCACGAACGATGTCATAAGTAACAGTGACAAATGAAATATACACGACTAATAGTTGTTGTTGATAAACAACAGGAGTAATTTTCTGCAGCTGAATACACGTCATTGATTGGTTGAAATTACCGAAATACAACTTTAACACGAAATAACTTCGTAAATAGAAACTTTTCTCAACAGTGCTAGGAGTAAAAGATGTTCCATATGACATGGTCTACCAGTATACGAAGTTTCAAAGTGTTTAGTTAAAGAAAATTAGTTACTTAATGAAAGTAAAATCATCTGTAAAAGTCATTATCCAGGTATCTCGCTGAAATGGGTAAGACCGGAGTAAAATAGAATACTCAGAATTGCAATTTACAATTTTAAGATTTATAATCTACAATCAGTTTTAATCATATATAAGCCAGCACCACGTTCATCATTACAAAACACTGTCTGAAGTTTGGTTGTTTTGTTTTCTCTTCTTTTTCATCTATTATCTGAATTTTCTTACCAGAAGCTTTTCCCTGGTGGAATTCCCTGCACCATGGGATCTGAATAAGTGTGTGTTCGTAGAAAGTTAATAATGGACAGTGAGAGGGAGGGAAACATAAAGAGAGTATTTTGAGTGATCACTAGATTGATCAATACAACGAAGTTGCTGTGTCTACATCTGTTTGTTTTCCGTTGTTTGTCGTTTGAATTTTATACAATTTTCCATCACTTGTCCTAACTTCCCCCATATATACATAAACACATACATACATCCACATTTACATAAGTACATACAAAACGTACATGTTATTGTAGTAATAACGAGTAATAAAAGTGTAATTATAATTCTTTAGGCATAAGAGGAGAATTAAGGATATATTATCGATACAGCAAATTAAAACATGCATTACAGAAACGTTTTGGAGTATATATATCGTTGGTTGAAAATTCTTAATGGATTTTAATGATATGTTATACATATACATATTAAGTAAGTCAAACAGTGTAATTAAAGTAGCCACATTACAAAAAAGAACCGAATCAAACTTTGTAAGTAGATTATATTATTTTGAGAAAATATCCTACAGGTTTCACTATCTGCTTAGTTCTTCGGTGGCATATAAATACACAGAGGTTGACTTTGCCTCTCATCCTTTCGGCGTCTATAAATTAAGTACCAGTTGTGTACTGTGGTCGATCTAATCGACTTGCCGCCTCCCCCCAAATTTCGGGCCTTGTGCCTAGAGTAGAAAAAAAGATATATAAACACACAAACACCCATCCACCCGCACGCACGCAAACACATAAATGAACAAACGTTCATGTCAAAATGAATTTATGATTTGAGATTCTTACCAATGTTAGATACGAAGCGTTTTTGTTTATTGTTCATTTTTATGATTATTTACATTTTACCAAACTATTTCAATCAATGTATTTCTAAATAACAACTTCTTCTTATGTCTTAAAGATAGCAGCATATTAGTAAAAATATTTCCATTTCTCTGAAGTGTGCTACAGTAATCCCTTGACTATCGCGGAAATAATTAAAATCTAAAGAAATAAAAATACCTATCGTCCTCAGAAACCCACAATATACTGAAGAGTCCACGATATAAATTTACATTAGAAAGGAAAATCCGTGATGTACTGAGTGCACAGTAGATGAGCCACGATTTAGCGAGGGATTGCTGTATATCTTCTATATATACGAACTGAGAACACCATTAAATATTTTGTACGGTTCAGCGTTGTTCAGATTCAATGACTTTCTACTCGTTTGTTTCACATAATGAGTTAAGTCAAAACAATATATAAGTAAGCCTCTACCTATCCAATGGTGAAATATATTTTCAGGAATGTATGAACAAGATTCTGGCGTTTCAAGTGGTAATCCTTTCCTTAGAGGTGGAAATCAAAGATATCAGCCTGATCCAGTCTCAAGAGAAAGCTATGGTGGATATCGTTCTGGAAACCCATTTAATGATGTAGGTATTGCTTTAAACTAAATTTATAATGATCCGGCTGCTCTTTGCTTTTATTTGGTATTGAATTCGGGGGGAGGGCAGCGAGACTATACACATACATATTCACATTCCTTCGACTAAAAACCCTTTAAACGGTGTTCCTGCATGGCCGCAGTCAAATGACTGAAACAAGTAAAAGAATAAATGAATATATATATATACTACCACACACACACATATATATATATATATGTAAAAAATACAAACTGGGATAAGAACGTAAAACATTTAGAAGACGATACAAAAAACACGGACGGGACATTCGAAGTCTTCAATCTTCAGTCAAGAACCGGATCATCCTCGCAATTTCGGCTGATTAATCTTGAGATTGCTCCGATCTGGCCATAGATACATACATATATATATATATAGAATGCGCACAAACACACACATACACACGCACACACACACACACACACACATACGCAAACACACGCACACACACGCACGCATACGCACGCACACACGCACACGCACGCACACACACACACACACACACACACACACACACACACACACACATACACACACACACATACTTGCAGAACCCATGGAAATTCCACGGAACGTAAAGAATTAAGAGGAACTATTTAAGATAGAAAGTATGATATGCATATATATCTATATATATAAAAGTGAAGTTGTGTGAGTGTCTGTCTCCTACGATTTAGATTCCTAACTACTCCCACATTTTGCGGTGCAGTTTAACCAAATTTGGGTATCTTATAGTCGTGATTCATATCGAGCCCGTCTGGGTATTAGCGCACGTCTACGATGAGTCTACGATTTTAAAAATAATTTAACATCATTTTTTTCCATTTTAACGCATATTTTTTAAATTACTTCTCCCCCTTCTTCCCTCCCTCGTTAAGCTGTGGGGAAGGGAGTGTAAGGAAATCAGCGTCGTAAAACGTTGTCAAGGAGACCAGCGTTCTTTTAGAACAACGACTTCATGGCTTGAAGACACCAAAACAGAAATGGCTAAGAAAGCCCGAAAGCAAATTCTACAAAATCGGGAAATACGCCACACAGGGAAGGTTTCCCGTGCAAAGAATTTGCACAACCGAATGTTATAGTTGTTGCACAACTTTTACTTAAAAAATATTATCCAAACACAAACTTTTGAAGGCAATATTGTATGGCGATGGTACTTGTGAAATATGGTAATGGATTTAGTAGCCAAAAGGAGAGAGCAGAGGCATATTATGGTGGTGGTGGAGGCGGTGGTAGTGACAGCGGTGGTGGCGGTGGTGCTGGTAGTGG
>NC_043000.1:72550893-72558393 GCF_006345805.1 Octopus sinensis | reverse complement strand
ATTTTGGGTCTTTTTAGCCATATGACAAGGAGCCCCATTCCATAAATAAAGAGTCTCCTTTAATCATTTCACCACTGGAGAAAATTAGGAGTCCTTTCTGCAATTTGGACACATATATATCTGAGCTTATGTTTCTCTCACACTTCATCAGCTCTGATCGACCATTGCCACAAATTACTCCCCAGACCATCACATAATAACCACCATGTTTCATTGTTGGCAGCAATGTTTTCATGTCAAATTCTTGATCACAGAGTCTCCGGACCCACACTCGACCACTGTCAGAAAATACAGCAAATCTGGACTCATCAGAGAATATGTCAGTGTCTCAAAATGCTAGTGGTTACTCCACTATCTCACTGGCCCAATCTTTTCTGGTCGAAGAAGTGGCTTCCTTCATTCTGCTCTGCCATAGTAGCCAAGTTTGTGGAGATACCTGATAGCTGTTCTGGGACTGACATCAACTTGTTCTGCTATGTTAGAGCCCTTCCACACTTCACGTAACAAAGCGAAGGGTCCTGGCAGAGGCTCCTTGTCGACGTCATGTGGACTCCTTTCCCTCTCTGGTGAATTGCACAATCACTTTATTAACTGTAGAAGTTTTTTGCGATTTTACGCTGAAGTACACTTTCAGAATGACCCACGATACGACCTCTTCGAAATTCGTATAGTTTCAAGGCTTCTTTTGTACGTGACATGATTACACAGTCACAGATAGAACCGGAAACATAAAAATGTCAATAAATAGAAAAATATAAACCATTTGAAGTTAAAATAAGTATAAAACAATATTTTATGGGGTGTCACGCGCGCGTGTGTATATCTGGCATTGTGCCAAAATTTGAAACCAGTATTATATATATATATAAATTAAAATAATGAGGGTAGAAATTGATATCAATCAATTAACATCAATTTAAACCAGTGGTCTATCATATTAAAAAAAATCCGAAGATTTAAAATTATATTACAATTAATAAGTGGAATGACCACTAAAGTGGATTCCTATACGCTAGAGATAGATGTCAAATCGCCTTACCACAAAGAGTGTGTTCTCAAGAAAAAAACCACCAAATGCCAAAATGTAAAAAAAAAAATGTAAAAAATTATTTTTTACATTTTGGCGTTTGGTGGGTTTTTTTTCTTGAGAGCATATTCTTTGTGGTAAGGCGATTTGACGTCTATCTCTAGCGTATAGGAATCCACTTTAGTGGTCATTCCTCTTATTAATTGTAATATATATATATATATATTGTTGTGTCTTGGGCAGATAATTACGCCAATAATAATAGCATAAACACTGATTCCTTATCACTCCTTTATTGTTAAGCAACTAAATAATCGATCGTTTGTTTGATATGTTGGTTGAACAATCAATCGGTGTTTTGATAGTCATAGTCTTTGGTCTGCTCTGAGTTCACCCGAGTATTGGTCCTATACCTGTGTGTATGTATGCTTGTACGTGTGTCTGTAGAGGTGTGTTTGCTTAGAAGAGGAGATAAAGGTGGAAATTAAACGAAGAGTTTGTCTGTATGTATTTGTGCGTGCATGGATGTGTATGTTTGTGTGTTTGCATGTTTGTGTGAGAGGAAAATAGGGTAGATGTGCGTAGGGGTACCTGCGCGTGCGCGGTTGTGTGTGTGTGGTCTAGTTTGTGTGTTCGTGACCTTGAATCGGTTCTATAGATGTGTATATTCGTATGTGTGTGTGAATGTGTTTGCTTATGTGAGTATATTCCAGTATATGTGTGCATGCGGTTATGTGACATTTTTGAATAGGTAAGCGTCTATGCGTATGCTTGCGCGTGTGCGGTCTCGTGTGTGCGCGCATGTGTTCCTGCGTACGCGTGTGTGTGCACTTATGTGCGCGTGTGCCTGTGCATATATGTGGGTGTGTGCGTATGTATGCCATTGTATGCCTACGTGCCTGTGTGTACGTGTACATGTGTACGTGTGTTGTGTGTGGATGTGTATCCTTGCTTTCTGTATGTGTGTATGTTTACGTGTGCATGTGTGTGTGTCTGTGTGCGCGCGGGTGCATGCTTGAATATGTTCATGTGAGTATGCGTGTGTGTGTGCGCGCGCTCGTTCCCCTCCACACATACAAGCAGTTATGCAAGTGTACACACACAAACGCAGACACATGCACATGCGCGCACATGTACACGTACACACATGCAGGTGCATGCACATGCACACACAGACACTATTCGTTTACTTTCATACTTAGCTCGTCTTTTAAGCTAGCATATATCTACATAGACATATGCAAGCATACGTACACACAGGCATTAGACCAATGCTCGGACACATTCAGAGCAGACCACGAAGAGGGAAGTAAGTTTCTGAAAAGTTCACGAATAGCAGTAAAAGGACTTTGGCAAATAAACAACTGATTGATTATTTAACCAGTATATTACACAAACAAAACATTATTTAGTTGGTTAGATATTTAGCCAATTGTCTAACAATAAAGGAATGATATTGAACTAGTGCAGGTTTTATTATTATTGGCGTAATGACCTTGCCAATACAAGATTTTGTTTCAGCATATGAATCACATTAAGAATCTTGTTAACTAAATGCAACAACCAAGTACATATATACGCGCGCGCACGCACACAATTCTCTCTCACACACACACACTAGCTTTTAACATGCTATCAATGAATGAAGAAATGTATAACTTCATTAAACCGACGGAATATCCACTGAATAATAAATCTAAGAATATTGCTTATAAATGCGCCGTTGTAACCTCAAATCTTGTCTACAAATTTCAAAAAGGTAGGGATTAATTACACAATTTCCTGGTTTATTGTAAGATATACCATGTCAAAACTTTGGTGGAAATTCTAGAGATGTTGCGATGTAGAAGAACGTTGTTAATAAGTTTGAGAAACTGAGTTTCAGATGCTCCTACATATGCAACCAAACGAAATAATTATTATGGTTGGAGTATTAGGATCTCCTCAGTTTCGCTCATAGATTAATTTTTTTTTAACTAAACAGTTTGAAACTTTGCATACTGGTGTAATTTCTCAGCTGAACACGGTTTACTTTCAACATTTTTTGACAAAATTTCGTATTTTAGAAGTTATTTCGTGTTAAAGTTGTCGTATTTGGGCAATTTTAACCAATCAACGACGTGCATTCAGCTGAAGAAAGCTACTGCTGTTTGCGATAGTAATCGAAGAGCAACAACTTCCGGGTCATCTCTACTAAATGTCACCACTCTGTTCTATTTTATTTTCGTTTACTGTCTGTGTTGCATACTACACGGTTTGTTTGCTTTTCGATATCCTCTTTGTACATTTGCGATCGAAAAGCAAAAAAAGAGACCAAAAAATATGCAACACAAGCAGTAAACAAAAATGAAATAGAACAGAGTGGTGACATTTAGTAGAGGCAACCCCGAAATGTTTGCTCTTCGATTATTATTGCAATCAGCAGTAGCTTTCTTTAGCTGAATACAAGTCGTTGATTAGTTAAAATTACCCAACTACAACACGAAATAACTTCTAAAATACGAAATTTTGTCAAGTATGTTGAAAGTAGACCATGATCAGCGTGATAACTTACACCAGTATACGAAGTTTCAAACTGTTTAGTTAAAGAAAATTAATTAAATAATCTGTGAGCGAAACTGAAGAGATCCGAGTATTCCTGTAGTAATTGTTGTACCAAAAGATAATTAAAATATTGGAGTATTTCTTACACCAACCATTTCAACCTTTATTATGCAATAGTTCGAATCTTAATGTTTAATATAATACGACTGATATGTGATATGGTAGTAGTAAGATTAAGTTTTTATAATATTGAATATTAATGATTAATTATCGTTAAGTCTCAATTTTGCAAAGTTTTATAAATAATAATAATAATAATAATTAAAATTTTGAACGTAACATATTTCTCTTTTAGGTAAATAAGTACGATATAATGTAATTTTTTATCTACCTGTAAAGATCTGTAATTTTATAATTCTTTTGTTTTATTATTCAATTATCTCTTTTTAAGTTTCATTTCAATTTAATATGTAGAGCACAAAATTACCGACTACTGATAATTATTTCAACGGACGATAATTCTTGTACGTCGTCACATATAATTATCCTTACCTGAAAAGTGTTTGAATTAATTATATAATTATCTATATTTTAATTATTACTTTGAATCAAAAGTTATATAATATTTTGGTGACTTATTTCCTTTATTCGTCAAGATGCAACAAAAGCGGCCTAGCATTCAGAGTAGAGGTCATCGTGTTGCACCGTCTAAAACCACCTTTATGCCCTTTGACATTGCTGATAGCAAGTCTTCCCATTCGAGGCGAAGAACTCTTCCTTGAATCTTTCACTTATTCTTGGTCGCGAGTGCAGGAAGTGAGCCATGGGTCGGAACACGTAATAATCCGAGGGAGATATTTAAGCAATGGTTATTTAAGCAAAGGCCAGCTTCAGGAACTTGTTTCGAACACAGAGTGATGCTCTGCTCCTGGTGGAATTTATGAGGAGATGATTAACTACGACTTCGTTCTGGATGGCCAAACTAGCGATGTCAATCTGTTACTCCGAAGAGCTGAAGCGGACGTATGCCATTGTGCGGCAAACACACCTGGTATTGCTTAACAGAAAGTGCTCTCTTCTGAAGGAAGACAATAAGATCCCTCATACCGTTCGAATGACCCGGAATAAACTCCAGGAACTTGAGAGCACCAAACGGATGTCATATTCAATACAACATATAGTCTGAACCTAGGTCTTTTGGATTATTACTTGTTCCGATCCATGGCTCACTTCCTGCGCTCGCGACACATCATGAACCAAGAAGAGATGGAAGCTTCTGTGAAGGAGTTGTTCAACTCGAATGGCAAGAACTTGTATCAGCGTGGGATCATAAAACTGGAGAAAGGTGGCATCAGATAGTGCAACACGATGGTCTCTGCTTCGAATGCTAAGTCGCTCTTGTTGTAACTTGACGAATAAAACGAGTAAGTTACCAAAATATTGCAAATCTTTTGACTCAATGTAAATAAAGTATTCTCTTCCTTCGTATTTTTATAGCGTTACCCCTTACTTCTCTATAGACTGCAAATCTCATTGATATTCTCTTTAGATTGATTCTATTGTTTATATCTGCTTAAAGTTCCTGTTAAACATACCTTGTGAAGTCTGTTTCCCAACCACATAATTCCGAGTTCTGTCCTACTGCATGTCATCTTGGGCAAGTGTCTTCTATATAAGTCCCGAGCCGACCAAACCTTGTGAGTGAATTTGGTTGACGGAAATGAAAAGAAGCCTGTTGTATATATGTGTACATATGTGTGTGTGTGTGTTTGTGTGTTTATTTTTGTTTCTTTTCCACTACCATTTGATAACCGGCGATGGCTTGCTTATGTCTCCGTAACTTAGCTGTTCAGTAAAATGGTACGATAGAAAAAGTACTAGAAAAAAAAAAGTACTGGGGTCGATTTCTTCGACTAAACCATGGCTGCAGTCTAATGACTGACACAAATACAAGATAAAAATATTGTGATGTGGCTGTGTGGTAAGAAGTTTGCTTCCTAAACACATGATTCTGGGTAGAGTTCCACTGCGTAGCACTTTGGGCAAGCCTCCTCTATAGCCTTATGAGGCTGTCTAACGTATGTGTATAAGGCTATCAATTGTGTGTATTTGAGGCTTTCATATGTATGTGTACAGGTACGTGTGTGTGATGCTATTGTGTGAATATATTGTGTGCTTATGCGTGAATATTGTGTGTGTTTATGCGTGTTTGTATGCATATGTGCGCATGTGTATGTTTCTGCTTTCAGTTGGCATGTATATGGGTCTGTTGGATAGAGTGCATCTGTATGGAGTTAATGTGTGTGAGTATTCTGGATGTGTCCGGTAGAATAGGGGTGGCAGATGGTCCGTCGAGTGGAAGTGGCGCGAAACTGGGATGTCATTACCGAAGATGTTCGGCAAACCGGTCAGCCAAACGCCGGCCAGTTTGACCAATGTACAGAAAGTGACGGAGAGAGAGAGAGAGAGAGAGAGAGAGAAAGGGAGAGAAAAAGTGGAAGATAGATAACAGAGGGTGCAGTTGGCTAAATTTCTGGAAGTGCAGGTGAATGAGTCGGTGATGTGGTAGGGGATAGTAGTATTGGAGAGGAAGGGGCGGTGCAACAGTGTGGGCGAGGACATGAGAAGGAGCTACTTTGAGTACCTGGTGTGGGAAAGCAGCCGCAGACCAGAAGGTCATATATGTTACAGGCGTGTCTCAAGGAGAGGAAGGTTGGGTTGAAGAAGATTTGGAAGGTGGAGGGGTTACAAAGGAATTGGCAGAAAGCACTTAAAACAGTGCGTTGGAGGAGTAGGGTTGAGTGGTGGGAAATTAAAGGGAAAGGGAGGTGGATAAAAGTGGGGAAGGTGCGGGAGAAAGAGTGGATGCACCGTCAACAGATCGATGCCGGTAAGAGCTATTTGGATGACGGTGGTGGGCTATGCTCATTCAGTGAAATGGCGAATCATGAGTTGGGACTGTGTCCTGAAGTCATGGTTGTCATTACAGAGTCGGCGAAGACAGAAGAACTGAGAGTAAGGTATGGACAGTTTGGTGTGGGTAGGGTGGAAGGAGAAGAACTTGAGATAAGTGTGTGAGTTTATAGTAGATGGAAGTGGTAAGAGAGTGGTGGAAGTTGATAGAAGTGTTAGAGTTTACTTATTTCAGTCATTGAACTGCATACATACTGAGGTACCGTCTCAGTCGAACAAGGACTCAATTGAACAAAACGACCCGAGTACTTTTTAAATCTTGTATTTATTTTATTAGTTTCTTTAGCCGAACTACTAAGTTACGGGAACGTAAACAAATCAACATCGGTTGTTAGGCAGTGATGGAGGACAAGCACAACACGAACCCATCTATCCATCTATCCATCCATCCCTCCATCCATCAATACATATATGCATGCATACATACATACATACATACATACATACATACATACATACATACATACATACATACATACATACATACATACATACATACGTACATACATGATGGAAGTCAACTCCTGACCGAATAAGATCACTTCCTAAACTCAGTAAATCCAAGCAAGCGTGAATTTCTTTTGGGTGGATAAAGTGTTGCACAGCACTGATCCCACTTCATACGGCTATCAGTTCTAAGACCAGTGACACATCAGAGGTTGAAATGTCCAGAAACCAACTGGAGTTCAGGTTTTCTATACGAATTCACCTTCTTCTCGAAGGTGGTTCTACACTACTCAAAACACTGTAACTACTAAGTCTTACCCAGTGTGTGTGTGTGTGTGTGTGTGTATGTATGCATGTATGTATGTATGTACCTACGTTCGCATGCATGTATGTATATCGTCCAGTGAGCCGAGTGTGTTGAGTCTGTGTGTCGTCGTAATAGGGGGAAGCTATTCTCTTATGATCCACACTACAGCTTATATTTTGCCTCTAAATCAGCTTGCGCGAAT
>NC_043000.1:72545893-72548393 GCF_006345805.1 Octopus sinensis | reverse complement strand
GAACGCGCGCGCATACACGTACTCGCAAATATATATGTATACACGTGCGCACACTCATTCACATACACACACGCACGTACACACACACGCACACACACGCCCTCCCACACACTAATGGTTTTGAACTGACTGGGTTATTGTGCTATATGGTGGTAGAGATGTTTGGTGAAGGCAGAAATTTTGAAATAAATTATGTGGAATAACTTTCCAAAATTTTATTTTAGCAATACTGATATTGACCGAACCAACGTATCATCAAATTGCACTGTTTTTAGATGGTAGCTGTCATGCAATAACTATTAGACAGAGCCATCATTTGTTATTTTAATTCTTGATCGCCGATTCGGAGAATAAATGTTTTTAACTGTGGCTTGCTCACTTTATTTTCCTAAAAAATATGAGATATATGTGTTAAAATTTCTTTTCATTCTGTGAATTTGCCCAATTAATAATTAACCCATTCCATATGTGCTAACATTTTTCTTTTGTTTCCAGTGTCGATCTCATATTTCTTTTTACTAGAAAAGAAGAAACTCTGCTTTACAGTAATCTATTAAATGACTAATAATTGATTAATATAGTTCATACGAGTTGAATTATATTTCACACCAAATATATAAAAGTAATGTACTTTATTTTATACACGTTTAATTTTTATTCCGCTTAATCTATTACTCTTTTCTACTCTAGGTACAAGACCCGAAATGTTTGTGTGTGTGCGGGGTGGGGGATAGTCGATTAGATCGATCTAATGTTGGTTTTTTTATGTCGAGGAGAATCGCAGCCAGCAACTAGATGTTTATTTCTGGTGGGATGTTGAGTATTCTAATTTTGACTAGTCTTTGACCAAGTTTGATGGGGATGAGGATGAGTTCGTCATTCGTTAGGGTGACTGTTGAGTGATTTTTGGCCTCTTCTTCCTCTGAGGCGAATTTCTGTTCAACAATTCCGAATTTTTTCCCCTGGTTGTATATGTTTTGCTTCTCCAAGCATTTTTCAATTTGCTGGTATATTGCCTGCCCTACTTTTCTACTTTTGACTCCAATTGTTTTATATAGAACTGTCCGCGAACTAATTTCTTCGTGGACAGTTCTAGGAATATTTAGTACCACATTTCTCCCACATATATTCAGCACTTTTTAATTCAGTTTCGTTTATAAAAATGTTTTCGCTTATTTGTTTTGCAAATTGCGCAAAATCGAACTCGCAAGGTGTGGATTTGTGTGGTTCGTTTCCTTTGTCTTTTTCGTTAATGATGTTGTTGTTAGTGGGCATGGTTCTGCTACTGGTTGTGATAGTGGAGGTGGCAGTGTTCTTGTTTGTGTTGTTGCTTTTTGATGTCATTGATGTCTGTTGATCCTGCGATAATGAAAGTGATGGGAAAAGCGAACTGGAGGTGGAAGAGATTACAAGAGAACTGGAAAAGAAACGCCAGGAAGTAGAAAAGATAAACAGCAACATAAGAAATACAGTTCCAGCTAAATAAGGACCTAAAGGAAAAGATTATAATAGCACTACCAATCAGGAAGGAACAGCTGGCCGTATCAGGACAATTACCCCCATAGGACAATTCCACCCCATCGACAACAACTACCCCAAGGACAGTTACCCAACTTGGTTAATTACCCCCTCTCTAATATATTAAGAAGATTTTAGATGGGTTGCGGGAATCAATGAGTAAAGAAGAAAGAAAAGATTGCCAGCATTAAAAGGTACCAACAGAAGGAAGCTGCTAGATATGACTAGGCAAGTAGATTCAGTTACCAGTAGGATAGATACAAAAATGTAGGTAGCACTAACTCATTGATCTATGCAAGAGGGGTAGTAGTTACTAGAAGATTAAATATTCCACAAAGAAAAATTAGAAATGAGCAAATGGAGAAAAGGAGACTTCAAAATAAAGCGAAGACTTTAAAACAAGATCTGAGTAGAATAGAAGCCTGGAAACTGAACAAGTTAGGAAATAAGATTCTCTTGAGAAAAGATACTTAGTCAAAGAGAAAGGATTTGGAACAGTCATGGAAGAGTTGAAACAGCGTATAATAGCAGTAGCAGCTATGTTTTTCCGATATCAGAAAAGAATAGATCAGTATCAACAGAGTAGATTGTTTGAGAGACACCGGAGGAGATTTTATAACCAAGTAAATCGCGGAGAAGAAAGTACTGAAGATGAGAAATCTAATGAAGAAGAAGCTAGAAAGTTCTGGAGTAATATTTGGGATAAGCTAGTCAATCGTATTGGAGATGCAATATGATTAAAGAAAGCGGGGGAAGAAATAGTGAGTGAGAAGCAGCCAGACTAACTAGTGCATTAATGTGTAAAGTGTTAGGAAAATTGCTGAATTGGGAGGGCCCAGGACCAGATTTAGTTCAAGGGTACTGGTTAAAGAAATTTAGTAGGTTACATGGGCGGCTGAGGGAACAACTTTAGAATTGCCTTAATGGAGGAATAATATCAGAATGGCTAACTAGAGGGAGAACAGTACTCGTTATGAAAGTT
>NC_043000.1:72440893-72540893 GCF_006345805.1 Octopus sinensis | reverse complement strand
ATCCTTTCCTGGTCGAATTTGGCATACTGCTTGTTTCATTTAGGACAAAATGTGTACAAGCATGTTGTACAAGAAGGACTAAAATGCAGATACCACGAAGATGACAGTTTTAGTATAAAAACTGTGGTGCTTTGTTGTCCTTACCTTCCTGCCGGTTGATGATGTTGTAGATGGATATGAACAACTTGTAGATGATGATGATATTTCACAGTCAGTTGTATCCTATTTTGAAAATGATTATATAGAACCACATAGAAGAAGAGGACAGAGGAGGCGACGCCTTGAACCTCCATTTATATTACCAATATGGAATGTTTGGGCTCGATGTATGACAGGTATTGCTCGTACTACAAATAATTTAGAAGCCTATCACAGCGCGCTGAAAAACACAGTTAATATTAGCCATCCAAATATTTGTAAACTTATTGATATGATTAAATGTAAGAAAGTGTTTGCCAGTACCAAATTGCAAAAGTTTATGCAAGGAGAAGAACCAAGCCAAAAGAAAAAAATACAGATATGAACCTGTGTATAAAAAATGTCACGGAAAAATATGATTCAAGCCAAAGAATTATTTTTCTAAAAGTAATTGCACATAATCTTAAATTTTAATAAAAAAATAAATATGTAATACAACAAATCTTGAAATAAACGTTTTTTTTTTTAAATTCACATATTCGTTCTTCCATTTAACCTATGATCTCGACGAATTGACTGACGGCGAATTGACCTGAGGACGAATTGACCAACGACGAATTGACTGAGGACAAACTAAACCACGACAAATTGCCGTCGATGAATTGACCGGACATTATTAAAATACCTGAAAGTCATGAACAGACAAAGATAATTCACCTCTAATCCAATCCAGGAGTGATGGGCACCGATGTTTTTGCCATTTTTCTGGCTTATCAATATCACGTACCCGAAAATGCACGAATGCACAAAGCATATATGTGAAGAATATCTGGTTGATAAATTTATTACACTAGCGCTGCTTCAATTTCATATTTGAATTTATTCTTACATATGCATTGTCCAGGTATACCAGCACATAGTTTGCACACTATTTACACGCTAGTCGTGGACTAGCGATATGATTCATTTCCGATCTTGTTCGGGTACATGATATTGACAATACACAAAGAATGGCGAAACATCGATGTCTATCACACCTGGATGGGATTGGAGGTGGGTTATCTCGCCTGCACATGTTTTAACACCGCCACTTTGAGAGAGTATTCTTCACCACACCAAATCGCAGCCTACTGGCAAATGCACACGATGAATGTACGTTAAGTATATGTGGTTGGTAATGTTTATTACACTAGTGTTGCTTCTATTTCGTATATAAAATTTTTGCTTTGACCCTTTACTCTCTGATTATCTATAACGCCATCATACTATTTATACATTAGAATTGTCATATCGGAAAATATGTAGCTACCTGTAATAATGAAATGAAAGCATCATTATTTTCAAAATGTACACTTGATATTAAAATTGCTAGCACAAATGTATTGTATCCTTCTACAAAGAGGCAAGATAAAATAAATTAACTTATAAAATACAGAGATAATCCATTGCTTAATTATTGAAGATGAAACTAAGACTCAGAGTGGGATTCAGTCGAGATACCTTAATTTCATGTAGGGTCCTGACATTTATTGCTACAATAAGCTATGGAAGTAAAAACTTAGTTGATCCCCTGAGTAAAATAATGTTCATTTGTTGAATTCGGGCGTGAGCACAAATGCATAAGCATAACAAATAAAGCTTCTAATGAAGAAATATATTGCATTGTTATTATTAAGAACATATATTAGACATTTCTCGAAACATGAAAGGCATTGACCTTAGCAGTGTGTGTAATCAGAAGGACAGACTTTATCATTCTCCCATTTCTGTTGACTCACCGCCTCAAGATAACTTACCGTAAAGTGACACTTCGAAGGAATTCAAGCGATGTTGACATACACACTTAAAAGAAATGAAGACAGTTGAATTCTATCACAGAGTGATATACTGCTAAATGTGCGATAAGCTTGTAATATTATATTCTTAAACTGGATTGGTATTTTACTTATTGGGTATCTGACGAAATACATGACTAGCAGTTTTGCATTTCTGGGTCTCTGAATGGAATGCATCAATTGATTTGCGTGCTGTGAGTTCAGTTAGCTTTGTTTACTAGAAAAAAACTTTATCATATAGAAATATTTTCTTTTTAATGATACAGCACTATCTGAGATTACGCATACACATGATGCATAAACAACATTGCTCTTCGACTATAGATTTTACACTTATACTAATCACCATTAATGCATTGGTCAGTGTAAAAAATCATTTCATAGAAATGTGAAAATATTGGGATACTTCACAAAACAAAACGAAAAAATTGATTTGTATCCTAATGAAGCATTCAACAAAACCAACAATAAAAATTCATTAGGCATTAAAAAATACTCCATTTGAGTTTGCATGAATACCATATACACAACGATATAAAGTACTGACAAATATACTACTGTATGTTTGTCAGTACTAAAAATAAAGTAAAATTGGTATTTGTTTCATTCTTGTGGAGTACAAATGATCCCATTTCTACCCAACCCCATATGTAAAAAATAAGAAAAGTTTTACGGAAATCAACGATCATCTTCACAAATGTAAATAAACACACGTGGTTTGTCACTAGCAGTCGTGTGTTCTTGTAACGAAAGATCGCCAACTGGTCTTATGATAGTCAGTCGAAGGAAGAATCAGCAGGGGTGAAAAAAACGTCTAACCTATGTGGATAGCTTACTTCAGGACAGTGGAAAATATTGATAATTAAGACCATGCATGGGGGACCATGATGGACGGCGTGCCTCTGTGAAAACATTGAAGCGCCTAGGCTGACAGCCAAACTTTACATATACAAGTTTCCAAATAGTTATAATTAAATAAAGTCTGAGATTCTATATGCTTCATTAGATATTCTTTTTTCAGTATAACGTTTATAACGCTTCAATTTAAGTTTAACCTTTATTACGTTTTCTTCATAATTGTTTTTTTCTTAAGAATTCGTATTAAGACCATTTTTAATAATTGTCGACTTTGTATTTTTGTCAGTAAAGGAAAAATATGATAAACTCCTCGTAAAAACAAATTACTTCTCTTGCTACTGTATTTTAATTCAAACCATCGAGGTATAGTTGAAAGACAGTATTCAGAAATGTATGATCTTTACATGAAAAGTTCAAGGAAGTTAATAACAAAAACAATAGTTATTGGTATATTTTTATTCAATTATAGAATTTTAGACGTTTATGCTTAAAAAGTCTAAAACTTTACATTAGGTTTAAAATATTAAGATAATTCAACATCTCTAGTTTTAACACAAAATAATTCGGCGAATTTATGATAAAACTTCGAAAGTAAAACTTCATATGACGGTATGAAGATAATATGGCTTGAAGGAACAGCTTCGATATCCTTAAAACTCATCTTTTTTCCAATTGCCACAATGTAAATTTCCATGTTTTTGCGAGCTAACCTAGCTAGCAACATAAGGTTATCTAAAGGCATGGATTCATCAACAAATACGAGACTTACTCTTCGATTCAAGGACTTTGAATATTCAAAATTGTTTAATTTTTCGAATATTGTATGAAGTGGTTGATTTTTATATTTCATGATTTGTTGCTGGACTGTCTGATTACTATCTTCGTACGTAAATGAAATATCCTGTAAATCTGGACACTTATCAAAAACCATTCCGAATCTGAATTTTTCACGGAGTGACTTTCTTCCAGTAATATCATCAAGAGCTTTGAGAATATATGTTGTTTTCCTATGTCCCAAATAGTTGTTGTTTAGAGCAAATACAAAATCGCTAATTTTGGTTGAGTTGCAATCTGTAAAAGTAAAAGAAAAAGAACTTTAAATAGATACTGAAATATTGTAATACGGGAAACAGTGCAATTTCTATACATATATTCTAGTAGACTACTAACATTATTTTCGCTCAAAAGCTAGGTGAAATTAGTCGTTGAGCTTGATGAAAATAATTTTACATTTTTCAATATCGATTGGATATCAGAAAATATTTTATAGATAGGCCAGTTCAAAGTCAACTAACTAAACATTTCTTTTTATTTATTTCTTTTAGACAGCAACTGGAAAAAAGAATTCCTTCCATTGTTCTGACTTTTACGTTGCATTTCATGAAAATAATGCTACGTGTTACGGACACATCTTTTTCTCAATGACCAATGGTGCTTGGTAACTGAATTCCGTTTCCTTTATAATATGTTTTTTTATATTTCACAGAATATATCGAATCTCATATACATATATGCACAGTATACTTTTGATTCGCTATTTTAAGTTGTTAATTCTATTGAAACAGGCATGAATTGCCACGTACTTTTCAGTTTAATATATTTGTAAGAGAGGTACAAAGCCCATATGTTTTGTCAGACAACTTCACTAGTACCTATTTTACCAACCATAATAGATGAAAACCATTTTTGCATGAAGCAATTCAATAGTACATATTTCATTGACTTCAGAAGTATGAGAGGCAATACTGAACTCGGCTAGAAATATTACGTTTCATTCCTTCCCGAAGAAGACGAGAAACAGCACCACTTTACTCTACTGAAAGGCACTATGATAGTGTCCAATGTAACATGATAAATGTAAATTTCTACACAATGGTTAAGTGATTCACACTTCCTTAGCTACTATAAATGTTTTTGATTTTTTTTATCTAGTTTCAATTACTTCATATATCTCAACTCTAGATGTTAAACTTCAATACAATATAATCATATAATATAACCAACTATAATATAATCTAATATAATCCATTGAAAAGCTAGTTATATGTAGATAAAAATGATTTACTGACACTCTTGATCCCTTTGTGTATTTTCAGTAATTTTTGTGCATGTTTTATTGCTTAGAAATTTCACTTTTTCCGACAGCTGGTCCATGTTCACAAATTGCAAAACAAATTCTTCCGAAGGATTACTGGATATTGCATTCAGTTCGTCTTGATCAACAAACGGCCCGACTCCAACAGCAAAAATAACTACACCATTTTCTTTGAGTTTTTTAGCCTCTGTTATTGTGAAGCTTCTATCAAGTGATTGTCCATCAGTAAATATAATCAAAAAACGGTTTCTACTAGATTTTTCATGATATATTTCAGTTATAACTTTGTATAGAGCGTTGCCAGTATTCGTTCCGCCTCCTAGGTACTGAGCACCTCTGATTTTATTAATAATAGTTGATTTTTCAACTCCATTTTTCAAATCTATGACTTGCTTGTAAGTGTTGCTATATAATGATAACCCGATACGCATTTTATCAGAGCCAATGCTATAGGTATCTATGATATCTTCCACAGCATTCAGCTGCTTTGTAAAGTCATCTTGAATGATACTAGTCGATGAATCAAGAAGAAAAAACACATCAGCAGATATATTTTTGCACCCTAGAAATAAAATAAAATTTATAGATTAATATTAAGAATGATTTCCATTTAAAAATAATATTAGTTAAATATTTTGTTTTTTTTTTCTTTCTTGTTTTCTATCCTAACAATTTTAATTAGCAAGCGGGTCGATTTGCGTATGAAAATTTATTTATAAATGAAATAAAATTCATTGATACACCAATTCTACGACACTAATCCATCATGCCATCATAACAGGTACTGACAGATACTTCTTACCTGTGAGTTGGTGTGTTTAAGTGAAGAGAAAAAAAGGATCCCAGCGCGAGAACTTTCGATCTTAGAAATAAATGAACCAATAAAAATGCTTAACAGTAAGAGTGACACCAAATACTTACATCACCGTATCTTTATGTAGAGCTAATGCTCAATATAGACCCAAATACTATATGCCTAAACAAATGACGGATGGTCACAGTTGGAACATTAGGTCAAATGCACATTTGATCTGAGATAAGGTAGGATAAAATAACGATAACTAATTGTGAAAAACTACTGAACGGATTTACATACATTAGAGTTGACTGAGGAGCACTGTACATTAACCCTACTACTTGTCTGATACTTAATCTATATCGACCCCGATAGGAGGAAAAGTAAAGTTGACCTTGGCCGGAATTGAACGCTGAACACCGAGAATCAGCACACTTGGACAGTGCTCTAACAACTCTCAATTTACCGATTATGTATTCAGCTACAATGAATAGAAAAATTTCAAACAGAATCTCTATAACTCAGCCGATTCCTATTCGATTTATTAAGGTATCCTTTCACTCATTTATAATCAAGTTGTTATCGATCAATGAATATGAATAAATATATTTCTGTGCTAAATATTTCATACTTTAGTTTATAGAGAGCATTTCTTATCTTCGAATCTCTTTCTTCATATTTTTTAACTACTTTTCTTTTTACATCAACTACTAGCTTTAAACAGTGACTGTAATTGTTGCATGTCTATTTATCCACTCTCTCTTACCAGCCTCTAGAATTTTAAAATTAAATACATGTGATATACCATCATAGGTAGTGTAACATTTAATATTGGTTGCAAATTTTGGCATAAGGTGACCAGCAGGTTCGAGGGAGGGGGTAAGTTGATTACATCAACCCCAATACTCAACCTGTACTCATTTTATCGACCCCGAGAGGATGAAAGGCAAAGTCGATCTCGGCGGAATTTGAACACGCTAAGCATTTTTCCCGGCGTGCTAACGATTCTGCCAGTTTGTTGCCTTATATCTAACATCTAATATCAGTATAGATACACATACACATATGCACGTGCACATATGCATGGACACATACACTCTTCCAAGCAGAATAATAAAAAAGAAGAAAAAGTATTTTTTACATTGTAAATAGCTTTAAATTTGTTGATACTTAATTGATTCCGGAGTTGTAAAATGTAACATCGGAATTTAAACTTGAAATATGGGTGACCAAACTAAATATTTTAATCGTATTTATTTGGTCCTGTACTCTACTAACATTTTATGCACTACTACAACTAATTTCTTATTCAAGAACTAGGCCCAGATGGATGAAAGGCAAAGCCAAACTCAGTTGGATAAAGAACTGAAACAAATGCTCTGCAAACCTTAGTTTTACCGAAGAATATCATTCTTAAAACATGCTCCAGTCCACACACTTTTACATGCACACCAGGGAGCAATGAAATGATTTGTGAAAGAGAAAATAACGACTGCTTGTTCTGGTCATTTTTTCTTAAGGAAATTTCCCCGTTTAAGTCAGGACGTTACTTCTGCAAAAAGAAAAAAGACAAAACCATCCACCCAATCTGCAGGAAATATCTATATTCCGGTGTTTACATTTGACAGAATTTTAATTTGGCTTATGGAAAGTTACTTAATTTGCTTTTCCATGAATAATTACTTCAATTTTTTCTCTTTGTAAGGCGGCGAGCTGCTTAGCACTATTTCGTCTGTCTTTACGTTCAAATTCCGCCGAGGTCGACTTTGCTTTTCATCCTTTTGGGGTCTGTAAATTAAGTACCAGTTGCATACTGGGGCCGATCTAACCGACTGGCCCCCTCCCCCAAAATTTCAAGCCTTGTACCTAGAGTATAAAATAATTTTCTCACTTTGTATAAATTATTCATCACCTCAAGTTTGCTTTTTCGAACAATTATGAAAGTATGAATGAACAGACGAAAAGATGTGTTACTACTTTGTTGTAAGGGTTGTTATGTAACCTGTTTTCGCCACCGGCCATAAGCTGTGCATTCTCCATAGCGTTGCATAGCGGATATTGGAGTTCAAGCTTACTGACTTTGTGCTACACAGTGAGTTTCTGTTAAAGAAATAACATTATAAAATTGAAGGACTCAAAAGAGAAGCAGAGAAGCAAATATTCCATGAACTGTACCTTCCTCAGTATTGACCTCAGTATTGACCTGACTTCTATAATCTGAAATAGAAAAAATAGTACCGTTAAGATTTATAAAACTAACTCATATTCTCCATACATGTAAAAATGATCCATATTTTTGACACCTGCCATTTAAATATGTATAATTCTCTATTATCCTCTATTATTCAACAACAAAAGCATCAGCAGAAATCACGACAGCCTTATCGGTTTTATCGTTAGTAAAATAATGAAAATAAACGTGGTGATTATTGTTGAACCGAATATAAACTGCTAATTTGAAAACTTAAAACCGTATTTGTGAAATTATGCAATAAAACAGCTTTGAAATGGTAAATACCAAATGTAATACGATCCAAACCGAAATTTATGAAGAGGAAAACTCCATATTTTTTATTTGTTGTCTTAGAAGAAGGATGATGCCCAATACCCTTTTCAGGATCACTGACATTGAAAATAAAGAGTTATTTCTAGATTTTTTCAAATGACTGTAGCAGCATTGACATCGTCTTAGATGACTCAAGTCATCGATAGAAAGCAAAGTGTGCGGTGAGTTCAATGCCGGGAGAGGCAAGCCTATGCCATTTAGTAGCATGAGGGTTGATGGACCCACAGATAAACCGCTTAAGTTGCGAGTGTCTGGCTTGGTCCAGGTCTGTAGGTTTAGCACAACTGAGACGTGGTGGTAAGCAGAGTAGCCAGTATCACCCGGAGTCGAGAGGAAGCTATCCTTGAAGGGTCAGGCAAAGGTGGTGAACACATATTTCCTTCGTCACTTATTGCCACTAGACCGTCAAACATTACACCAGTTCGCATATGATGAGACTGGAGCCTCCGCTCTTTCACTTTTTTGTTGAAAAGACGCGTTCCACTAGTGAAGTTGTTCATTTGCAACCAACACCCGCGCATGCGGGCCTGAGTGTGCTGTGGCTAATGATTTGTAGACAGGTGCTCAGGTTATGACATCTCCGGCAATACCTGATACGTTTCCCCAGTTTGTCTCTTTGACGAAGCCGCAGTTTAGAACTAAGTAAAGACCAATGGCATTTGAAATAGTATCAATCGCCCACAGCCCTATACCAATTAGGCAATGTGTTCAGCAGAAATTTCTAACTGGCGTTCGGTAGGGAACTAGTGGTGAGCAAAAGCGATGTCGCTTTCGGGGAAAGCTTGGGTGTCGACGAAAATAAACTGGTTTGTTTGTTCTGTAGGACTTTCAGTTCTAGGCATAATAATAATAATATAATAATAATAATAATAATAATAATAATAATAATAATAATAATAATAATAATATAATAATAATAATGTTAGTACCTAACAACAATGAAGGAAAAGAAGAAACATCAAAAGCTATAAAACAACTGAAATCCAAACTGGAGGGCAAATACTGGGTTAAACTAAACAGAAAAGAAATAGACGAAGTAAAATTCCAACAATGGCAGAGAAGCTCAGGACTCAAAGCAGAGACTGAAGGATTTTTAATTGCAGCACAAAATCAAAGCCATCCCACCAGAATTTATCAAAAACATGTAAGGAAAAGAAATACAAGTAAATGCAGAATATGTGAAGATGAACAAGAAACAATAAATCATGTTGTCTCTGGCTGCCCAGTCCTGGCTAAGAAGGAATATATTCCTTAGGGTGGCTTTGGTCTTATGCTACAATTAAAAATCCTTCAATATCTTCTTTGAGTCCTGAGCTTCTCAGCCGTTGTTGGGATTTTGCTTTATCTATGTCTTATTTGTTGAATTTAATCCAGTATTTGCCATGACGGGGCTTTTCTTACCATCGTTTTATCATGATCCGTTACTGTTCTAGTTTTAGTTTGGATTCCAGTTGTTTTACAGATTTTGTTGTTTCTTCTTTTTCTTCATAGTTGTTAGGTACTATGACTTCTTTTTTGTATTTGTCAGCTTCCTTAAAAGCTGAAAACAGTTTTTTGTTTTGTTCGTGTTTTGTGGCTATTTCTATTAATTTTCCTCACTTCTGAAGTAAGTACTTCTGTAATCCTATGGTGGTTATTTTGTAATAGGTTCGTAGCTGTGTAAGGCCTCTACCACCTTCTATACGTTGTATATATAACCTTACTATGTCAGATTTTAGGTGGTGCATCCTAAGTCCTTTTATTATTTTTCTTGTTTTCCTGTCTATTTTGATTAGTTCATTTAGAGTCCATTTAAAAATATTGTAGCTGTAACTATTATTATTATTTCTCTTTATCACAGGTTTTGTTGGAGCTCCTGGAGTCTTACATGCGCAGCTAGCTTGCTACCTGCAGCCTACAGTACTATGCTATTCATTCTTTTCCTGATTATTCTAGCCGTACCAAGGAGGCAAACCTTTTGTAACAGTTCTACTGGACACTCTATTCCAATTTGCTTTATATTCCTCTTACTGCCTTTTGATACTGTTTTCAAGGACCCAACAATAATTGGCACTATCTTCATCTTCTTCATTTTCCATAGCCGGGCTATTTCGTACTTAAGAGGGTTGTATTTATCTATCACTTCGCCTTCCTTCTCGACAAATCGTGGGTCTGCTATCATCATCATCATCATCATCATCATCATTATCATTATTATTATTATTATTATTATTATTATATTATTATTATTATTATTATCATTTATGTGATGGGAAAAGTATTTCACCTATTTGCATGTATTTATTACATAAACAGTAACTTTTAATACTTACTTTTCGTGCACGAAATTTTGAATATGTTTCCTTTTTCATTGATTAAAGCGCTAAAATTAGATACATGAATGTAATGGCTTGTTTTGGGTTGACTGGCAATTCCTTTCAATTCTTCTTTGTTGGTTTCGTTTCCAATTCCAATAGCAAACAATTCTATATTTGCATCTCGGCATTTTTTGGCAGCTAATTGAGTTTTCTTCGGCTCTTGTGAACTCCCATCAGTTAGAATGAATGCAATGTGTCTGACATTTTTCCTGGCACCCATTTCAGTTGTAAACATTGTACTGGTTAGTAAATTCAAAGCCGAAGCGGTTCTAGTATTTTCATGTTCTTGGGAAACATCTAATACTCTCTCTTTCAATTTAAGTTTGTCGTTAAACTCCGATAGATAGATACTAGGTTCTGCATTTTTACTGAAATTTACAACACCAATTCTCACCTGAAATAAATCAGTAACAAATATCACATATATATTTTAGGTAAACGAATAGAGGTAAAGCATTTTACACAACGGACCAAATTGACACTGAACTACTGAATACTGAAGCATTATTTAGATGGTCAATCTGCTTGCATATTATATAATTGCACGCTCGCATGCACATACACACACACACACGCATACACACACACACACACACACACACACACACACACACACACACACACATATTCTCTCTTTTTCCTTTCTGTTGAAGAGCATAGGTTTGAAACGTGAAATACTTTTTCATTTCCCCGAGCGTCAAACTAATACACTTGCTTGTTGATACACCTTTGTCTTTTGTTTTTTTCATAAATTTCAACTATATATATATAAAGAATATGAGGACTTTAGCTCACTAGTGATATAAATGAATAGGTATGCTAGGTAAGTGCTATAGTTGGTCGACCATTAGGTTCCAAGATCACAGTTAAGGCTGGATCTAGGGATTCGTGTCTAGAGTTCCGTTATACCATGTATATATGATATTACATGAAAATCAAAATCTAGGCAGAATAAGTATCTCAAGTCATTTAGAATAATTTAATTAGGGTAAGGAGAATTTGAAGTCATACAGCTGTGTCTGGGATGCTCCAAGAGGTCGGTTAGCGTATCCGTGCACTAGGTATTCCGACATCAGAGACAAGGTATGAATATTTTCGACGGGGAAGATTTACAGTTTACAAGGAATAACATTCACAGTTTATAAGGAATAAAACAGATGAATGAAGTAGTTAAATAAAAGAATAAAGAGTAAAAGTAGTTAAAAGAATATTGACAGGAGAATAATGTTCACAACTCATCTTTTTCCAGAGGATATGGATGTTAGTCGATACTTCCATGAAGGTAAAGATTTTTAGATAAATTCCCAGATTAATCCAGGCAATATTTTGACAGTGTACACACACACACACACACACACACACACACACACACACACACACACACATACACACACACATGGTGGTTGTCTACTCCTTATGCAGAGTATGACCACCTCCTGTACCTACACCTTAGATTCATCATGGCGTCTGATGTGGCTTTTTAAACCAGGCAATGGTCTAGAGAGAGAAACAGAGAGAGAGAGAGAGAGAGAGAGAGAGAGAAAGCGAGAGGGAGAAACAGAGAGAAATATTATTGAGTTAGAAAACAGAGAAATCTAGTGGATACAAACTAATTTATTGATTAATTAACATAATTACCTACAACCGTTTCATTTCACAAACAAAATTAAAGTTGCAAAACATGTATAAATATATAATTTTGCATTATAAATACATTGTAAGGAAAATCATCAGGGTGTACATAGAACAATACAAGGATAACATTATAATCCGTTTGAAATACTCAGAGTATATAGTCATGTTTACTATGTGTGTATGTATGTGTGTGTGCATGTATGCGTTAAAATTATTACTTTTATTTCTGATTCAATAATAATAATATTAATACTCTTTTACTCTTTTATTCTTTTACTTGTTTCAGTCATTTGACTGCAGCCATGCTGGAGCACCGCCTTTAGTCGAGTAAATCGACCCCATGACTTATTCTATCGGTCTCTTTTTGGCGAACCACTAAGTTACGGGGACATAAACACACCGCCATCAGTTGTAAAGCGTTGTTGGTAGGGATGGGTCAAACACAGACATACAAACACACACACACACAAACACACACACACACACACACACACACACACACACACACACACACACACACACACACACACACACACACACACACACACACACACATATATATATATATATATATTTACGACGGGCTCCTTTCAGTTTCAGTCTAGCAAATCCTCTCATAAGGCTTTGGTCGGCCCGAGGCTATAATAGAAGACACTTTCCCTAGATGTCACACAGTGGGACTGAACCCGAAACTATGTGGTTGGTAAGCAAGCTACTTACCACACAGCCACTTAATAATAATAAATAAGTATATAAGAGTAAAGTAACATAATGAATAAAAGAAAGTAAAAGTGAAATAAAGTTTATGCTCATATATGTGCTTACGTATATATATATGTGTGTGTGTGTGTGTGTGTGTGTGTATGTATATATATATATATATATATATATATATATATATACACACGTAACATGTATGAATGTTAATAATTTCATCATCAATATGCATGTGTATTGGTGTATATGTTCCTTTCTAAGTTACTTTTTTAGGTATATAAATTAATGTATATATGAGGGAAAATATAATGAAGATAAAATAAAAATAAAATGAATATATAAAATAACGTAGAAATAAAATAAAATAACGTAAATAAAAAAGAATTTACGAATGTGAAATAAATTGAGATAAAATTTCATCTCTATTTTCTAACTCTTCCAGTCCATTTCTCTCTATTGTTAGCTCCTTGCTAAATGTTATCGATTCTGGTCAAATTTTTCTCTTCAGGTTTCCTCATCACCAGTTATTGATGATTTTCATCATCAAATGCCGCTTAAGTAATACGCTAATCCGATGTAGATAGTCTTTGCTCACCGGCACAGATGCGCTCGACATCTAATAACCTTTCTGTGATTCCTATGTAAGTCTACCGTACAGATACTATTTTTGTGGATTTTAAAATCTGTATACGTTCCTCACTATCTTTATTCGATATAGATACGATTTGCATGACCAGCTGTGGTTGATCTTTGTTCAGACTGGCACATCCGTGAAATGTTGCCAGTGTCCCTAAGACAGCTAGAAACATTTGATCAGGTTTTGGAAGGCTTCTTCTATGTGCTAGACACACACAATCCGCCGTCTTTGTAAAATATAGTAATACTAGACCTGAAGATAACTTAGATTCCCTCCTGATCTGTTTGGATCAAGAGTTCCATTCCTTTCCCACTCAGTTCTCTTTTGGTGGCTTGTGCATGTCTAATATTTGGGTCTCTTTTCAATGTCGGCCAATATGCCGTTCACAACCAGCAGATTTTATTTCTGGCAGCACACCTACAAACTTCACTTTTGCTATGCGTCCACCAAGATACAAAGATATCTGGATTCGTTTTTGAGAAAGACTATGAAGTGGTTTCTGGTCTCATCTCCGGGGAGAATCTGACGTCGATTGTACCGCAGTGCCTGACATGAATGATGGGAGTTGTTTGATTCAGAAAGAATTTGGTTTTGGGTTCATCTATTCTGTTATCTTGAGAGTCATACTTCACTCTACTTTTGTTACAAAGTTTCCCACTTTCTTTTGATACCTTTGAAGCATTTGTAAAAGACCCAGTTTTGCGCATACTAAGGCTTGGCACACTGATGATGTAAATGAGTATGGTAGTAGTGACGTCTTTGGTAGTACGAGAGCTGAAGTTTTCTGAGACTGGTGATGATATTTCTGTTGTTACTGTTGATTTCAATAGTTGTGTTTGTTGTTGATGTTACTTTTGTCATTTTTATCAGTAGTGGTGTATGTGGAAGAGGCAACGACAGGAAGGATATCATCGTCCATTCTTTTGTTGTTGTTGTTGTTATTGTTTCCACCTTTCGCATTGGCATTGCAGGTGGTGCCCTGGCTTCAACCACCATTAAGATGGGGAAAAGTCGTTAAGAATGCTTTTAAACACTGTTTTCTTCTCTCAAGTATTCTGTCGAGAATTTCGATGCCATGTTTTGATTTTTTAAAATATAAATTCCATCATGAAGAACGAAAATATAACGGAACTGGTCAGTTTCTCAGGATTGTGATTAGTTAGGCAACAACACAGAACGAAGGCTTTAGGAGGTAGACTTTTTAAACAGTTAACACAAGCAAAACCTACAAACAATTTTGAAGGGGTGTCACACCGATAGAAATTAAAATAAAACAATAGCAACAACAACAATAATAATAACTTCAAACTTTGGCACAAGGCCAGAAATTTTAGTGAAATTAAGTCGGCTACATCTGTCTTAGTGCTTGGCTGGTACTTATTTCATCGACCCTCGAATGGATGAAAGATAAAGTCGACATTTCATCAGGACGTAAAAACGGAAGAAATGCTACTAAGCATTTCGTCCAGTATACTAGCGATTCAGCCAACTCGTTGCCTTAATAATGCTAGTTCTAATAATTCTAAGAACGATAATAATCCTTTCTGCTGCCAACACAAGACTTGGAATTTGGGGGGAGGGGGCTTGTCGATTAAATCGACCCCAGTGCTTGACTGGTACTTAATTTATTCCCCCACCCCGCCCGAAATGATGAAAGTCAAGGTCAACTACGGTGGAACTCAGACCGTAAAAACGGAAGTGATGCCGCTAATCATTTCTTCTACTAATCATTGGAAGTGTTATCATGTACATTGATTTGTCTTGGTATAAAAGATGGACTACAGCAATACCACATATTTGTTTGTCAGTTGTTTCACCTTAAACAGTTGAGCATGTCCCTTAGTGGCTGACGATATGTGAATCTCTGATCATGAGTAGGAGTAGCGGGGAGCATCATAGCCATGGGGTTTGAATAATCCACCTTTGAAAACATGGGTGTTTCGTTCAACATCCCTAAACAACCCAGGGACCTTTTGAGCGGGATGGGCTACTCGACCTGAAGAAAATCCTGAGTCCCACCTGCAAGGTCATGCGCTATTTATCTTGATATGAGATCGCCATGTTCCGCATATATGGTTGTGATACATGTGCCTGGTGTATCCTTATCAGAGGGGTACTTATGATGGGTATACTGGGCTTCGTATATTTGTGCCCCAGTGTCATTTTGATGGCAAGCGCTGCTCTCTCACTCAATAATAATAATGATACTACTACTACTACTACTACTACTACTACTACTACTACTACTAATAATAATAATAATAATAATAATAATCCTTTCTACTATAGACACAAGGCCTGAAATTTTGGGAAAGGGTCTAGTCGATCACATCGACCTCAGTGCGTAACTGATAATTATTCCATCGACCCCGAAAGGATGAAAGGCAAAATCGACCTCGATGTAAAGACAGACGAAATACCTGTTTCTTTACTACCCACAAGGGACTAAACACAGACAGAACAAACAAGGACAGACAAACGGATTAAGTCGATTATATCGACCCCAGTGCGTAACTGGTACTTATTTAATCGACCCCGAAAGGATGAAAGGCAAAGTCGACCTCGGCATAATTTGAACTCAGAACGTAGTGGCAGACCAAATACCGCTAAGCATTTCGCCCGGCATGCTAACGTTTCTGCCAGCTCGCCGCCTTAATAATAATAATAATAATAATAATAATAATAATAATAATAATTATAATTATAATAATAATAATAATAATAATAATAATAATAATAATGGTCTTTTGCAACTGGCAATAACAATGAAGATTGCTACAATTGGCCTAGACAACCTGAAAAACTCTGAGGACTGGATGTTAAAACTTGTCTCAAAACATGAAAACAAGAAAGCATCATACTCAGTCACAAAACAGGCAAAGGAATATCTAAGTGAATTCCGAATACAACCAATTTCGGAATTAGAGATAGACATACAAGAAACAAGCACAGAAAAAGCTAGGCGCATGAAAACCCGTGCCAAAACTGCGGCCTTAGATATTCTGAATAATAAATGGCAAGAAAAATCTATGGCAAATACCCAAAAAGAGCGAATAATGCAGATATTGACAAAGCCCTGACCCATCAATGGCTAATGGCCTCTGGCTTAAAATCTGAAACAGAGGGGTTTATCATAGCAGCTCAAGATCAATGCCTACCAACAAGAAACTACTAGGCCAACATATTAAAGAATGGCAGTAGCCCAACATGTCGTGTATGCCGACAACAAAATGAAACCATTGATCATGTTGTCTCCAAATGCAGTCTTCTAGCGCCTACAGAGTACCTCAACAGGCATGATAGAGCTGCACAATATATTCACTGGGTAATTTGCAAAAACTTGGATTTACCCCATGAAAAAAACTGGTGGGAACACAATCCACCTCCTGTGCTTGAAAATGACCACATCTCACTCCTCTGGAACTTCACCATTCAAACTGACAGGAAGATAGATGCAAATAGGCCAGACATCATATTGAAAGACTTCAGACAAAGAACATGCCTCCTCATTGATATGACTGTCTCAATTGATATAAACGTAACTGTCAAGACCTACCAAAAACGGAGCAAATATAAAGATCTTGAAATAGATATCAGCAAAATGTGGAAGCTGAAGACTAAAACAATACCTGTTGTCATAGGTGCCCTGGGAATGATAGCGAAAGGGACTGATTGCTACCTAACTCAGATACCAGGAAACCCCAAAATGGCAGAAATTCAAAAGATAGTGCTCATGGGAACTGCTCATATCCTACGCAAACTACTCTCTATGTAATCCCAAGGTTTAAAACAAACTTTTTTATTTATTTATTTATTTATTTATTTTTTTAAATTTTATTTTTATGTATTAGACATTCACTAGTACAACACCAAAAAACAACAAAACACCCCAAATATATGGCACAGAACTTCCAACCTGTTGTCTCTTGAGGTCTCTGGGTGAGACGTGGAGCCAACTTGTACAGACATAAAGTCAAACAGAATTATAATAATAATAATAATAATAATAATAATAATAATAATAATAATAATAATAATAATGATATAATAATAATAATAATAATAATGATAATAATAATAATAATAATAATAATAATAATAATAATAATAATAAGCCTACAAAAATCTACAAGAACAGGTATGGGAAGACATCTCAATCGCCGACCTAAGGAGGGCATTAACAAAGGCTAATAAGTGTCCCCTGGTATTGATAGAGTACCAAATTTCTGGCTCTCATCACTCTTGTCCGCACACAAAATATTAATAATACTATTTAATAGTATTATGAAAGACCCTGAAAAAACTCCCCATTGGATGGCAAGTGGTATTACTTACCTCCTTCCCCAAAATAACGAAACGAAAGACCCAAGAACTACCGGCCTATAACATGTTTATCTACTACCTATAAGATTTTGATATCTATTCTAGTAGAGAAAACATAAACGTTTATGGAAGAGAATAACCTCTTTCCCACTGAACAAAAATGATGCAGACGAGGCTCATACGGATGCAAAGATCAGCTCCTAATTAATCGCATGATCCTTGAGAACTGCCATAACAAGCGCAGAAATCTCAGCTCTTCATGGATTGATTATAAAAAAGTCTTTGACAGCATACCACATTCGTGGATTCTGAAATCGCTGGACATTTTCAAAATTTCTCCTGTGATTTCAGATTTTTAAAGTATAATATGTCACTATGGAATACGAAGCTCCAATTATATCATTCTAATGGAGTATTGCGCTCAAACAATATTAGCATAAATTGTGGCATTTTCCAAGGTGACTCACTTTCACCATTAACTTTCTGCATGGCACTAATACCACTCACAAGTGAACTGAATAGAACAGGATATGGCTACAAAATTGACAACAGGAAAATAAGCCATCTATTTTATATGGATGATTTAAAACTATATGGCAAATTTGACGAAGAGCTTGAAGGACTACTACATACTGTGAAAGGATTCAGTGATGATATCAGGATGGAGTTTGGCCTTGAAAAGTGTGCCAAAGCCACTTTTAAGAAAAGGAAAATCAAGTTCAATCGAATTAGATGTCGAAACAGTAATAAAGGAACTTGAGCAGGAACAAACCTATAAATACCTAGGAATAAATGAAGGCTCTGGTATCCAGCATGCAAGCATGAAAGCGAAGGTTAGGAAGGAATGTTATAGAAGAGTTCGAGCAGTGCTGAAGTCTGAGCTGAATGCATATAATAAGGTGTTAGCCATAAATTCTTTAGCAGTCGCGGTTGTTCTTTATAGCTTCAATGTGCTTAACTGGAATACCAGTGAAATAATGAAAATTGACAGAAAAATCCGCAAGCTACTGACTTGCACCATTAAAAGGCAGACGTGGATCGTCTTTACCTTCCCAGAGCTCAAGGAAGACGAGGTTTGATCCAGCTTGAACCTACGTACAAAACCACTACAATCGGACTGGCCAAATACCTTGAAGCAACCAACGATTAGATGTTAAAACTTGTTGAAAAACATGAAAGACCGAAAAAACTTCATCTTATTCTGAAAGAGAGTAAAACATTCGCTACTGATCTCTTAGATACCTACCAGATTGATCAGGCTGAAGGAAATGCGCCAACTGCTGCTGCAAAGAAAATAAAATTGATTGCAAAGACAAAAGCGCATGAAAAATTAGCTAGCAGATGGGAAAAGAAACCTCTGTATGGCAAGTATGTGGCCCCGTAGCAAACAAGCTGATGTCGACCAGAAACACACGCACCAATGGTTTCGAAGCTCAGGGCTAAAAGCAGAGAGTGAAGGTTTCAAATTAGCTGCTCAAGACCAATGCTTATTAACTCGGAACTACCAAGCCAATGTGATGAAAAATGGAGCTGACCCAAAATGCCGATTCTGTAACGATGAGATTGAAACTATAGACCACCTAATCTCAGGATGTAGAGTCTTAGCACCTGTAGAATATAAAGCAAGACATGACAGAGTCGGCCAGTATTTACATTGGACAATATGTCGGCATTATAAAATCAAAACGGCTGACAAATGGTATAAACACCATCCTGAAGCTGTGACTGAGGGAGAAAATGTGTCGATTCTATGGGACTTCCCTGTAGAACTATAAAAGCTAATAAACCGGATATTATTATAAAAGATCAGACAAAAAAAAAAAGATGTGTTTATTAATTGAAATGAGTATTCCTTGCGATCACAATATAGCGGCGAAAGAATTTGACAAGATCAGTAAGTATAAAGACTAGCTAATAGAAATTGAAAAAATGTGGCATCTGAAGGCGACTACAGTACCAGTAGGATCTCTAGGAATGTTAAAAAAAGGTACTGAAATTTATTTGAAAATGATACCAGGCTTACCATCCCTACAGGAAGTGCAAAAAATCGTATTAACTGGAACGGCTCATTTACTGAGAAGAGCATTATCGCTGTGATAACAACATCCATCCATGAATTTATTTATCTGTGAATTTGCGTGCGTAATCTGGGAATGCATACAATGAGCTTCTTTGCCCTTGGTGTACGGAAAACACGGCGAGAAACGGGAGAAAATTTAAAGAAGGAAGGAAATAATAATAATAATAATAATAATAATAATAATAATAATAATAATAATAATAATAATAATAATAATAATAATAATAATAATAACAACAACAACAACAACAATAAGAATAATAATAGTTACCTCATTTTCTCCAATATCAATATGATCTATGAAATAATTAACAAACTCTAATTGTTTCCTGAAATCAGGTGGCCAAATGCTTCCTGAACCGTCGAGTACGAATACAATATCTGCTTTCTCTTCAAAGCATTTAAAATCAGGGATATCTGGAAAAACATTATTATATTTAGTTATCACTGTAGATAAATTTAAAATTATACTAGCATTTTTAAAATAGGTAATATACTAATGACATTCAGATTGAGATTGATTACTCATTAAGCTACCTCTTTTACATGTGCAAATGTACAGGTACTTCATTAGCTTCATACAGGTAAAGCAGTCCTATCAAATGTAGTTTTCTACAATAAAAATTATACCTCAAGTTTGTAATTGCATGGAAGGTGTAAGATCTTTTAATATATGTTATATATCGTTGAAAACCGAAATACTTAATATGAGGGGAATTTTCCGACAGGTGATATTTCAGGATCTCAGGGACAAATAAAGGGATTCCAGTGGAAATTGTTTTTAGGTTAAACATTTTTTTATCCATATGCATATTTTATATAAGATAATTCTTTCATAATATTGATTTTGATAATGTTTACGCTAATGTTTACGATAATGTTTCGAAGCTCAGGGCTAAAAGCAGAGAGTGAAGGTTTCAAATTAGCTGCTCAAGACCAATGCTTATTAACTCGGAACTACCAAGCCAATGTGATGAAAAATGGAGCTGACCCAAAATGCCGATTCTGTAACGATGAGATTGAAACTATAGACCACCTAATCTCAGGATGTAGAGTCTTAGCACCTGTAGAATATAAAGCAAGACATGACAGCCTTGTATAAAGGCTGTTAACGCTATGCAATAAATTGTGTTATAAACAATATTTATTTACCCTTATCCTAAAGTGAGGTTAAAAAGGGGTGATGAACAAGAAAGGGGTAGGAATCAATACAAAAAAAAACCTGTTAAGAAACACTAATCAAAAGCTAAATAGAAAAGAAATAGTATGTGCAGAGAATATTCTTATCGTGTTTTTTTTTTGTTTTTATACTCTTCAGTTCAGACCTGTCAGTTCAACTGACATATCTATCTGTAACTGCGTTGAACGTGCAAGTATTTACGCCTTGCCTAACGGCATAAAAGAAACGAAATGGCTACCATTGTGGGATTAAAACCACGAGTGTCATTTTATGCAGAACTTATCTTCCGCGCCAATATAATAACCTCACAATTGAATTTAAAAAATCATATTACCAATCAAACACTGAGCCTGCATACTAATCATCTGAAATAAACAAACAAACGAACAATGTATATATATGTATACGTATATGTGTGTGTGTGTATATATATATATATATATATATATATATTTATTTATATTCAATTGCAGGTTAAATTAACCTCGTTAAGCGATGGTATCATCCAATGAATTACTGGTTCAATACCCAAAATAATAGTTTAAATTTAAACAATGGTTTTTCATCATTTAAATGAAAAATAAGAAAATGGAGATATAACATTTAATAAAGATTTACTATCAGTTTTTTTGTGTGTTGTATTATATAGAATCATCTCAGCAGACAGAAAAATATTATTTATGGCTAATAGTGGTATATGCCTGAGTTAGGGGATTACAGGTTGTTTTAGCGGGTAAGAAATAATATATAAAAATAATTCGGGAAATAATGGGTAAATAAAAATAGTAAATTATAATGAAAAAAAGTATCATATGAATGAGGTGATAAATGATAGTACGTTGTTCATAAAGTTGATAAAAACCTTTATAAAATTAATATACAAACATATAACACCGGTCCAACATTCATCTTTTACTTCAGTGTATATATATAAATATATATATATGCGCGCGCGCGTGTGTGAATGTGTGTGCGTGCGTTCGCGCGTGTGTGTGTAAATACATATGTCCATATACATATATATATACATATACATATATATATACATATATATATATATATATACATATACATATATATATATATAATTATATATATATATATATATATATATATATATATATATATATATAACCTTTGCATTTGATTTTTTAATGTCTTTACCCCCATACTTTCGTGAGTTGAATTGAGCAAACATTATATGAGAGAGATTTTCTTTAAGTATTAGAAATAGTTTTAAGAAAGTTTTTTTGGCTACTATTTCTAATGAGTTCAGTATGTGGCAAAGTAATTTATTTTACTAAGCCCTTTTATATAATGTAATAATTTGAATTCGCCTTAAATGGTCCCTTTGCATACTGAATACTTGGTGAAATTGATAATAATTAATTAATTTTACCCTCAATTGTTGAAATTATATATATATATATATATATATATATATATAATATATATATATATATATTATATATATATATAATTACAAGAAACATTATTAATGATTTTACCAAGGGGTCATCGCAGAAATAAAAGAACTTATAGGTAAATTTTACAAATATTTTAATAATTATATATATAATTATAGCAAGGGATTGGCTATAAGCGGATCTTTTAGTGTATATTTCTATGAGGGTGTGTACATATATTGCTCTACAAAATCTCTGCTCGTATACGTATGTGTAGGTACTCCTAAATAAATGCTATGGAATATCGTTGCATAATTTTTTACCTTAAATTTGAAACAGGATCTTGTACACAGTTAACCAAAAGTTTAATTCATTATCTTTCTTTTGTCCGACTACAGCCCATGTTTTAATTTTCGGATTCTTTAAGGTGGTAATAGCGTCTTTAGGCGTCTATTTTTCTAGCGCCTGGAGAGACTTATAGCCACTCCCTTGTTATAATTATGTATATAATTATTAATATATATAAATACCTAATTGTTAAAGAGGACAAAGATTAAAGCAAAGGAAACATCTGAGGTCATATACAGTATTACTACTGGGAAAAATTCAGTCTTACAGCTCTTTGTGGGATATCCCTGAGTATGGGATATTCCGTTACCAGAGACAAACAGGGAAAAATAGGCAAAATGAGAATCGCATATATTAATGAGATAACGACATAGAGGATGGGAGTAAAAGAATAAGTACATGGAAAGAAGGAAGAAGAATCATAAAAGTTCATGAAAAAGAATCATAAAACTTTCCGAAGTTATAGAAACAAGAGCATGAGTCCTTAGGTGCAATCCTGCGCAGATCCATTCTGTTAGTGAACGTTGATCGTGTCTTTTTTCTCAGGATGTCTACTTCATCAGAATTTTAGCACACATGAATCTACGCAGGATTGCACCTAAGTACTCATGCACTTGTTTCTATAACTTCGTAAAGTTGAACTATGAACTTTTATGCTTCTTTTTTCCTCTTTCTTTGCATCTCCATATTATTTTACTTCCTCCCTATTCTTTCCCCATTTGTCTCTGATGACAGAATATTCCATATTCAGGGATATCCTAGAAACAGCCGTAAGACTGAATTTTTTATAATAATAATATTGTATACGACTTGAGGTGTTTGCCTTGCCTTAATGCTTGTTGTCCTCTTTAACAATTATGTATCCGCTGCATCGAAAATCTACAATGGCTCCACAACTACCGTCTCGGCTATAACTTTGCAACCCCAGTAATCCGTTACAGTACTTACCTAGTGTACCTAATCGTTTAGATCACTTGTGAACTAACCCCCATACTTTGTGTATATGTATATATCAATATATATAAAACTGAGAATGTGTGTCTGTATGTCTGTCTGTCTGTCTGTCTGTGTGAATCCCTAAAACTTGAGAACTACACAACCAAATTCATTCAAATTTTACACATGCCTTACTTAGGGTCCATGTAATGTCATGGGCAAAAAATGTTTATCTTCTTGCCCAGTGCGAGCCCACAGCAATATCACATTTTCTCCACTATTTCAGTATTACGTGTTAAAAGTGAAACAAAAACATCTGTTGTATGTATATGGATGTGTGTATGTATATATACATGTATATATATGGATGTGTATATATATATATATATATATATATATATATATATTATATATATATATATAATATATATATATATATATATATAGATGTAGATGTAATATGTACACATGTATATGTATAGATGTATTTCTATAGATATACATGTATGTCTAGATGTATATATATATATATAGATGTAGATGTAATATGTACACATATATATATGCACATATATACATGCATACATATATACACCTATACACACATACACACACACATATATAGGTACAGGTGTGGTTGTGTGGTAACAAACTTGGTTCCAAAACACATGGTCCTCAGTTCAGTCCCACTGTGTGGTAACTTGGCATGTGTCTTCTGCTATACCCTCAGACCAACCAAAGCCTTGTCAGTGGATTTTGTAAACAGAAACTGAAAGAAATCAATTGCATGTATATGTATGTATATATGTAAGTCTATGTGTGTGTGTTTGTGTTTCTCCTTCATCACTGCTTCACAACTGGTGTTCGTATACTTACATCCCCATAACATACTGGTTTCACAAGAAGAAACTGATAGAATAAGTACCAGGCTTATCAAAATATAAAAAAAGCACTACGCAGTGTCTCATATTTTTGTTTGCCCACTCAGTTGTATCTATCAATTTACCTTTGTATGTGTATGTGTGTGCGTATATATTTATATGTATATCTATCTATCTATCTATCTATCTATCTATCTATCTATCTATCTATCTATCTATCTATCTATCTATCTATCTATCTATCTATCTATCTATCTATCTATCTAGCTATCTCTCTCTCTCTCTCTCTCTCTCTCTATATATATATATATATATCTATACACACACACACACACACACATATATATATATATATATATATATATATATATATAACACCCTAATGGGAGTCTTAACTCCCAAATTTTAGTCATTTCTTCTATGATCCAAAACTAGGTCAAAAGTACTGAATGGATCTTTATGAAATTTGGAAATCATAGTCTATGCATAAGGGCCATAACCCCCATGACAAATCATATATTTTTGCTGTTGATGAAATTTTAACCATAGATATTAGACACGAAGTAATATTTATAAAATTTCATCTTCTTACAAGTCAGAAAAACCCTTCCATGGGGACTTAACACCCACAATTTTGTCATTTTATCTAAACAAAAACGAATACAGTTGTGCTCTTGGAAGCTGTAGGGTTACCCGAGCATAAAAGTTGAGGATTATTTTTAACTCAATGGTACAACAGTGTAAGAGTTTGCTTTGACAGACACTTACATGATTATTTCTGCAATGTGGTGCATAAATTGTCAAGTAAATGAGAGGCATCTTTGCCTCCACTGATTTAGTTGCAAAGTGTTGAGTAAAGTTATTTGATTGCAAACCTCCTTTCAGACTTTTTATTATCACTAGGTCACACATAGTCCCCAGATGGTAGCATTGATTTCAAGGCCTCCCCAGATGAGTGACTGGTTATTCAAAGACATTTATAGATTGTAAATTCATTCTGTCCAGTTACGTATCAGTATAGTGGTCATTTGCAAACTCCAGAGGTGACACTTTAATTTCTCCTTAGCCCTCACGTCACACAGTTGTTAATGTTGATTTCAGTTGGGTCACTCCCTTCCAATTGCTATAGATTCGTAATGCATCTTACGACTGTGCCTCTCACCTGGATGGTGAGGAATCCTACATTGGGAGTGGTAGCGACTAGGGTAGGGTAACTGACTGCTTATTGTGATCATTCGTCTTTTGGTTTCCTGTAGCTTTGCTCTCTTTTACAAACCCAGTGAACATATATTTCCTATTTCAAAGAAATTCAAACAATAGATATAAGACCCAAGTTAAAAAGATTCCCAACAATTCAACTTCTCTGGTTGACATTAAGATGCCCACTTCCAACAGGGGCCTTAACTCTCACATTTTATAGCTCCATGACCTTCATTTTTCAGGAGCAAAATCTTTTTAACAGGTTCAATAAGACTGGAATTTTGGAATATGCACATAAAAATCAGTAGTATGGGATACATGTCACACGATTACAATTTTTTGGGGGTGCAAAGAGGGAAATAACCCTCATCTGCAATTTTGATGAAATTCGAAACATAGATATTCCAGTTCATTACAGAAAATATAACAAAAAAGTTTAATTCTTCAGTTGTATTTAACATGGGCAACGCCGGGTATCTCTGCTAGTATATATATATATGACCGTGACCGTGACCGACCAGTCTATCAGATGTTGCTACACATCGCTGGTCACAATGCGCTTCGCATTGTTTTAGCCTTCAAATGACGCCACCCCGCTGGCTAAGCGAGCAGACCAACAGAAGAAAGAGCGAGAGAAAGTTGTGGCGAAAGAGCATAGCAGGGATCGCCACCATCCCTTGCCGGAGCCTCGTGGAGCTTTAGGTGTTTTCGCTCAATAAACACTCACAACGCCCGGTCCGGGAATCGAAACCGCGATCTTACAACCGGTAGTCCGCTGCCCTAACCACTAGGTCATTGCGCCTCTCTCTCTCTATATATATATATACATATTATATATATATATATATTATATAATATATATATATATATATATATATATATATATATATATATATATATATATATAATATATATATATATATATATATATATATATATATATATATAATATATATAGGCGCAGGAGTGGCCGTGTGGTAAGTAGCTTGCTAACCAACCACATGGTTCCGGTTCAGTCCCACTGCGTGGCACCTTGGGCAAGTGTCTTCTGCTATAGCCCCGGGCCGACCAATGCCTTGTGAGTGGATTTGGTGGACGGAAACTGAAAGAAGCCTGTCGTATATATGTATATATATATATGTGTGTGTTTGTGTTTGTCCCTCTAGCATTGCTTGACAACCCCTGCTGGTGTGTTTACGTCCCCGTCACTTAGCGGTTCGGCAAAAAGAAACCGATATAATAAGTACTGGGCTTACAAAGATTAGATCCTGGGATCGATTTGCTCGACTAAAGGCGGTGCTCGGCGGTGCTCCAGCATGGCCGCAGTCAAATGACAGAAACAAGTAAAAGTAAAAAGTATATATATATATATATAGGTATATGTATTTATACATCCACATACACACACACACACACACACACACACACACACAAATATACATATATATACACACAGAAACTGAAGTAAAAGATGAATGTCAGACCAGTGTTAATATATTTTTGTATATGAATTTTATAAAGGTTTTCCTCAATTTTAGTAAAGTATTTCATTTATCACCTCATTCATATGATACTTTTTTCATTATAATTTACTATTTAATCTCTATTTATTTATCCATTATCACCCGAATTATATTTACATATTATTTCTTACCCACTAAAACAACCTTAAACCCCCTAACTCAGGCATATACCGCTATTAGCTATAAATAATATTTTCGTGTATGCAGTGATGATTTTATAATACAACACATAAAAGACCTAAGAGTATATAATTTTTGAACTCCTCTGAAGAGATCCCCACCCAATGGTTTTAATAATATTTATTTAATTTTTATTGGGCTTAATTGGAACAGGAGTAAGGGACTATGTTTGATTTTTGCTGGTAATAAACCTTTATTAAATGCTACATCTCCATTTCTTTTTACATTTTTCACACACACACACACACACTCACACACACACCACACACACACACACACACACACACACACACACACACACACACACACACACACACCACACACACACACCACACACACATATATATATATATATATATATATATATATATATATATATATTGTTATATTTCGGAATGGTCATTTTGCCAGTTTAGCCAATAAAACACACGCACTATATATTTGGTGTTATTTTGCTTCAGTGTTATTTATTTTTTTTACATTAATCTTAATCTTATTTCGGCCAGAGTTCTTTCATCACACTCCTGTGACCGCATCAGTGGTCCTTTGTTTTCTTCTTTCTTATTTGTGTCTCTCCTTACTAACCGTCAGCCATTTTGTATTTCTATTGTATGTCTTCATTTGCGCATGCTTATATCTCTATGTGCGTCTATGTTTATTTAGTGTGTGTATGTGGGGGATGCCTGTAATATTTGTATCATCTGTTTATATACGTTCATGTAATTTGTATTTTGTTTTTGTTGTTGTTGTTTTTGTTTATTCTTATTTTGTTCATGTGTTTACATCCACTTATTATTATCATTACTTATGCTTGTATGTATGTATGTATGTATGTATGTATGTATGTATGTATGTATGTATGTATGTATGTATGTATAACAACAATACTAGTAATAATAATAATAAATCGAATCGAAAATATATATAAATAGAAATAAATAACTATATATATAGTTATTTATTTCTATTTGTTTATTTATCTGTGTATTTATTATGTTTTCGGGATCCTCTATCGTCATATGTTTTTATTGGCTAAACTGGCAAAATGACCATTCCGAAATATAACAATATCTGTTTCAACACACGACTTCACATAAAAAATCTTGCACAACAAATATTTAACGTATATATATATATATATATATATATATATATATATATATATGTGTGTGTGTGTGTGTGTGTGTGTATATATATATATATATATATATATAAAAGAATAACAGAAAATTACAACAATTTAAAAAGATATTTCATAGACATTTTAAACTAGAATGTGGTAGAAGGTATAGAAAGTAAGAATGACTATACAGTTCGATCTATTTCTACTATGTTTATTTTCATGAGCATCTTTGTGTCTAATCACATAAATACATCTAAAAACATTAACTTATTTATTAACATGTAACTTTTTCTGTGTTTAAGACTCCATTAAGACACCATTGAATCTCATTGAATCTTTCAAACTGTCAAGTATTGTAATTCAGAAAATGGTGTATAAACAATACAAACGAGCTATTTTAGACTATGTCGGTCGTATCCAATCTCCCCATTGCAAACCACACAAAATTTTGCACTATGCATTATTGCAAGTTATACATAGATAAATAATGATAAACAAAACTAAGGTACTAAAAGTGAAACACTACTGGGACATAACGATATAAGTTTCAAGACCACAGTCCCTGTCGTTACGTAAAAACCTCATCGAAACACCCATATGTATCGCTAAAAACTAATACAACAGTACTTTAAAGACACCATTTCTCCTGCTCAGTCTGGACAGAAGAGAAAACGATATAGACACACAGAAGAAGCTGCAACAGTGGTAGGATGAACATCAACAAAGAACAGGCGCAGACGAACATCAAGATCACCTTAGCCGTCTCTGCTATTGTCTCCACCAGCATCGCATTCGAATTGATTTGACAATGAAAACAAGTCAACATATCAAGTGATTCATCACCACAGTGCAAAATTATACAATACGTTCTTGTGTTAGATGGAGACATGGTATAAAATATGGACTGTGCCTCGTCTTTAGATAGTCAGAGCTAACTTGAAGCTACTCAAAACAACCAACAAACTAGTTGTATCACTCAAAAGTTTCATTTACATTTTGAAAATAAGGATATTAAATTCAAAGTCATTGCAGAAACTTACAAGGAAGATGTAGATCTGACAGTAATTAATATTTTTAAAAAATATACTCACCAAGATTAGTGTCAGTACAAAAACTCTGTACATATTGCGTCTTTTGTTACTGAGATCTTGCTGGCTCTTGTTTGCATACACATACTTGAGTCATGCAGCGTGTTTATATATATGTATAAGTGGAATGCGCAAGCACTCCACTCCCATCTTGGACATACTAGTCGGAAACCTATTTCAATATTATTCGAAACTCCTAAATCCGTTTATAATGGCACATTAATACAAAAGGATGCCTTCATGCAAGTAAAAAGGATCTTAAGTACTCTACTTATGGGCCACTATATTGTAAACGGATGTTGGAGCAATGTATATTATTGAAGTTGCATTTTCCGATTAGAATTTTATGCTTATCAAACTAGATGGGAAGGACTAAAAAAATATTAATTGCGGAAACATTTCAAGTAAGTTGTTTACTAGTAGATAAATGCACTTCTAATTCATTGAATGTATGGAAACACAACCCAATACAACTAGAGTGGTGGAAATAGCTGAGTATCGACTAAAATAATTCTAATATTTTTTTATTTTCTTTTTAAATTTTGCCGAGTGTCAATTTTATCATTCTAACAAAACCAATAGACAACGTACAATGATACAAGTTGTTCGGGCTAAATTTCAGTTTGCTTACAAGATGAAGAAAACGCAGTATCCCATCCAAAAACAAAAGTATTTTAAAAAAAGTAAAAATTATCAACTAGATTATGGACGGGAGGTAACTCTTTCCACCACAGCTTCAAATCACACCAGAACCTGGCGTATATTTCCCTCGTGTACCTGGGAAGATTTTCGAGCACTTCCTTGATCTTGGCCTCTAGCTTGACCTTGGTATTGCAGTAAGTGCAGCTGATGTCTTTCTCAACCGCGCCCTAGACATACTAATGCATAGGATTACAATCGGGGGTATTAGGTTACTGGCAATTGGAGCTGGTGAAGTCGGGAGCCGAATCCTGCTGCCACACAGTAACCCGCACCAGTCAGGATATGACCAGTCCCCATTAGTTTCATATAGTCATCTGAAATTGGGCCTAAGTCTCTGTTCAAAGATGTGGAGATACGACGTGCAGATTCAGTCAGAATGCTTGCAGTGTCTCTTCTTGCAGGTCAGGGCCTCGTAGTCTCCGTCCGTTACAGCTGTCCATGTCACGTCTTTACATTGTACACAGAACATTGAGCCATGATGTCGATACTCTGATACATGGCACGAATCATCATGATACAGATAACTCTTTTCCAATTCAGATAGCTTCTGGTCGTCCATGTCTGCAAACTTTTTCTCAACCACAACTTTAATCTTTATGCTCTCCAACGCCGTTGACAGTTCCTGAATACAACAAGCTGTTCCTGAAAAACTGAGACATAAAATGTAATATCGTGTGTCTTTGTGCTTCTGTTTATCCCGCAAAGCCGTTTGACAACCGATGTTGGTTTGTTTACATCCCTGTATCTCAGCGGTTCGGCAAAAGAAACCGATAGAACAAGAACTAGGCTTAAAACAGAAGTACTGGTGCAGATTCATTCGATCAAAACTTATTTAAGAAGGTACCCTAGCATGAATGCGATTTAATGAATGAAACAAATAAAAGAGAGAATATATATATAGATATACATATGCAAAAAGATGAGATACGTGTGTGTATATGTGGTGTGTGTGTGTGTGTGTGGTGTGTGTGTGTGTGTGTATGTGTGAGTACATAAAGTAATATAAAACTGTCTAGAGGGAGATGCTTCTGCTGGTTAGAATAATGCAGGTGGGAATGCATTTGGTTTTTAAAGCTAGGTGATGAAAGCTATGAGCTTGATTTTCTAAGATCTTTTCTAAGATAGCATTTATTCTGCTACTTGTTCCGGCTATTGGATTGCGGTTATACTGGGGCACCCCCACGAAGTGTTTAGTTGAATGAATCGACTTCTGTACTTACTGTAAGTCTGGTGCTTAATTTATTGCATTTTGATTTGTCGAACTGCTAAATTACAAGGATACAAATGAACCTACATCGCTTATCAACTGGTTGATGGTGGCAATCACAAGTACAAAGACGCTCATACACAGACAAACACATGCACACACACGCACAAACACACGCACACACCTACACGCGACGAGCTTCCACACAATTTCCATCTATCATATTTACTCAAAAAGCACGGCTGTGTAGAAGGAAGCTTGCTTTCCAACCACATGCTTCCGGGTTCAGTCTCACTGCGTGGCACATTGGGCAAGTGTTATCTGCTATAGCCTCGGGCCGATTAAAGCCTTGTGAGTGAATTTGGTAGACGGAAACTGAAAGAAGCCCGTTGTATATATGTGTATATATATATATATAATTTGAAACTGACTTATTGGAAGTCCACCTGAAGATTGTCGATCAAGACAAGAAACAATTGTAGTGGCGGTTTTTTTGACTATTTATTAAAATTTTATGTATTGATTAAGTCTTTCCTTGTTTCTTTTGCAAAATAGTGGTTTTGTCTCTAATAATATTTTATATATATATATATATATATATATCGGTGCCTCGTTGTACCATTTATTTACTTTTATATATATATATATATATATATATATATGCATATGTGTGTAAATGTTTGTGTGTCTGTGTTTGTCCCCCAACATCGCTTGACAACCGATGGTGGTGTGTTTACGTTCCCCGTAACTTAGCGGTTCGGCAATAAAGACCGATAGAATAAGCACTAGGCTTCCAACGAATAAGTGATCTGGTTAAAAGGAAAGAATTAAGTATGTTACCAAAAATAGGGTGTAGACTTTTCTTTTTGTAGATATTTTACTCAAGTGCTTAGATCTGAGTCTAAGCCATAAAAAAATGAAGCAGTCAGGTAAGATGTCCATTGAACTTCCACATAGCTTCTCTCTACCAAATTAATCTCATTTTTTTCATTTTATGGATACCCTTCCTAATCCCAGCTGAGTGTAGTGGGTGCTTTTTTGTGACATTGGCTCAGTTAAAAATTGTTAAGTAACTTGCAAGACAACAAAGAAGAAACTACCTAAGGGGGAGTGGTTTTATATCAGGGGTTGAGACTAAAATATGATAAAGGAACAGACACAGGAGTCTTGCTATTGAAAAAGTATATGGCTACATCAAATTATATAAGACTAGGTGGAAGTAGCTGGAAAGAGAGAGATTTTTGTAACAAGGTGTTAGAGCATACTTTTAATGTGGGTAAAAGAGAGCATATGAACTGAAGATAGGGAGTTGTGGGTGGCTAGGTTCATAAGAGTGTGAGAGGAGAATGACAGGTGCTTATGAAAGTGGGTATATGTTGGTCAATAGCTCTTTCCATTTACAGTTGGGGTCGATTTACAAATGACTGAAACAAGTAAAAGAGTAATATATATACATGAGTTGTGTGTATTTGAACACACGTTTGTGTGAGTGTGTGTGGGGCTGTGTAGTATATTGCATCTATATCCTATATTCTGATATTTCAAAACATGCGTATATGCATGAATGCATGTATGTATGCATGTATTATGTATGTATGTATTGTATGTATGTATGTAGTATGTATGTATGTATGTATGTATGTATGTATGTATGTATGTATGTAGTGGCTCATTTCGACAGTATTTTTTGAACACCTTGCAAATTTGTCACACTTTTCTCTTCACTAAATGAGTACTGTAATATTTTATGAATATACCTATTGCAGTTTAGAGAAGATATTACTTTGCATTTTCTTCAACGTTATGTGCGTAGCGTAGGTTAGCTGTGGACGAGATGACCTGTTTACAACGGTATTCACTTGAACAATGGAGTGCAATTCACAGATCCATTCCACAGATATACTTTACCTTTGCCTGGTTGATACTGTATTGTGAATTTAGAAACCTGTTCTTATGTTGACAACAGTGGAATTGAGTATGCGGTGATCACATGTGAGGTCTTTGTAAAGCTATATCTACTAGAGACATATTCTGCTTGTTACTCTGTAATGGTTCTTCGCCCTGGAGAAATTTCATAAAAGCAGTGTCAATGCGCTTAACATCATCGAAGTTCAACCGTATTCGTCTCGCGAATATCCAAGTGAAACAGTTTACCTAATGGTCCGACACCCGTCTCTTGGATCAGTGGTTTCCTGTCAGACACATCATGGAGGGTGTGCTACGTGAGTTCTCTCTAATCCACACTCTATCAATTTTTGCGCGTAGCAGGGTTCGGTTTTGTCCACATATTCTTCCTACTACACTACAACGACCTTCTTGCTGTCACCTTCAGCATTGCCTATTCCTATGTAGATGAAGACTTATCCTTCCTCACTAACTCTCTGTATCCAAGTGTAGTCTACATACAACCAAGACACCTTACATAAAACTTGCACTAACTTCATAAATAGGGACCTCAAAAATATCTTCCAGAAGGATTATGCCGATCTTGTCTTCTTTAAGTTAGAACAGTGTACTCATCCAAAATACGAACAACAACCAATTAGAATCCTCTAATTCTCTGAAAATGTTTGGCAGCATATAATTGCGGATCTCTCCTGGTGAACGTACACCTCAGTATTGTAAAAATATCTACCATTCTCTTCAGTTCCAGAGAATACTCAAGCCTGTAACAAGCCCTCAACCTTCTTTAGGTGAGATCTGCGATAAAACGTAGTTCACATATCTGGCACGCCGTTGCAGCTTCATACAAATATCCTAGACCGCATCCCCACCCCCAAAAAAAGGACAACCCAACTAATTAACACTAGTCTCGCCAACACTTTACAAATTCTGGCCTACAGATGTGCCACTTTTTCGGCTGCTAATCTGTGGTCCTCAGTTCTGAGGAATGGCTGGTCTCCTGCCCCGTCCACTAGGCACTCCAGTGTTGCTCATCTCTCCTCTTTTCCCCCATATAATGTCTACTCTCCAATTCTTGCATTTTCCATGCACATCATCTTTCCTTTCTTCCTAGAATGCCGGCCTGCTAGAACTCTCTCTCAGTCTATGTTTAACATCCAGCTGTCAACATACAATAATTGAAGAGGAACATGAAACGTATGGAATTCACCCGATTTGGAGAACCTACCAAAGTCACAAAAACTGTCCCTGCCATTCCTCTGTAATTTTCTCGTGGGATATATTTAGATTTAATGAGATAACCATTGTTATTTATATTGTGTGTAATGTTTTGAGCGAATAGTAGAGACATCCGCTTAGGATAGTGGGATAATAAATTTACATGTTGCGTTTTGATGTTAAGAGTTGATTAAACATGATCCATGAAGATTAAAGCTTGCTACATCAAGAAATTGCTTCGAACATTAAACCAATAACTAGTAAATTATCTATATGCTCAATAAAATATTTATTGATATTTTCATTTCATCAAGCAGTATGCTTACTCAATTAAATTTGGTAACGAAAATTAGTGTTTAACAAAATCATGATAACGGGTGTTCTTTCATCAATTTAGCGACAAATATAATAAATGATATCATAGAAAGATTTCCATAGAAAATTAGTAAATTAAAAATTAAAGTAGACAGATACCAAAAAGAAAACATATCCATAATTCTTATTCACAGTCTTTGTACAGCAAAACGAGTTTACATCATCATCCTGATTTGTTATTTTATTGGAAGCAAAACCAATAGAATTTTTACATGGGGATATTTAGGTTTATACTTTTTTCCCAAGAATATTCATTATGCCGAAAGTAAAGCGTAAAGCCTATACAAACGGATATTACTTTGAAAATAAAGGAAGTGGCATTAGTTCAAGTGATCTAAATGATGAGCACGGACTGGCCAAATTTACTATCTGTTTGATTAAGAAAAGCAATGAGCATTGGTAGCCAAAGGTATTTATGGACATAATAATATTCGTGTCATGCATGCAAATGAGATGGAAGATCAGTGAGTGTTGCATTTCATTGAGAAATCTAAGTATCTTTATAAATAACTTAAGGAAGATGCCCCTTAGACTGAAACTGATAAGGATGCAAAGCAAGCTTTGGTTCGAATCTTTTAAAGCATGTTTGGTGTATTCAAAGTGCTGTGAAGCATGCTGAGACTGCCAGCTCGAAGTTGCTGTAGAAAAATACCGTGCTGAATTTTGTGAGATTTTATAGCAGAGTAATTTTTGGTTTTAGCACTATTTTAATTGCAATAGGGTTGTAGCCATACATTTTTGCATCAATGCCTCAATGATTTGAACATAACGTCACTTCTGTTTTAATTTTCAGGGAAGCCTAAGGCTTTCAAAAACATAAACAATAACAGGTTTAATTTTCAATGGGCTTTTAACTAGAAGTTCTAGGTCACCTGGAACATATTTACTGCTTGGTTGATTGATCTATTTTCCCCCACAGTAGATGGCTAACTTAAAGACTACCTTCTTGCTATAGACAATGCCTCAGCAAATCATTTAGCGACTGGGACGAAATGTCATAGGAGTCTGATGTGATCACAGTTCATTTCCTGCCTTTTCAATACCACTTCTTTGCAATAATTTATTATCAGCAATATATAGTAAATTTCGAAAAGAAAAAAAGTGTATACAAAGTATCTTCCCTCTAGGGGCATGACATTAAAAGAGTTTCGGAAGAGGCTGTGTATTTCATAGACAAATCATGAGAAAAAGTGTCTCCTAAGCGTTTGAACTCTTCTTCGGGAGCGTTGGGGCCAGATGCTATCTCTTTAAGGGCATTTGAGACATTTGATACACAGCCCGTAGTTCAGGAAATTGTATGTTTTGATACGCCAATGGGCCTGGAGGTGAAGGAAGAGGATATGAAGCATAAAAAAGAATTGTCAATAAAAGAAGTGTAGGAGTTTAATCAAGAAAAAGCAGAATTCTTGAAACAAGACTCTGAGAATGAAGACCATACCCTAAAACTCCATATAAGGAGAAAAGCTGAAGAAGGTTCATTTGTTTCGAGTGTGAGCTCATATTCATTGGGCGTACGTATTATTTTTTTCTCGGTGAATGCTGAGTGAGTGTTTATTATTTTTCTGCTAAAAATGTTGCAATACTTCTGAACGCTCCAGAAAAATGGCCTGCCGAAATTCACCCGTTAAAAATACGACCCAAGAACTTTCTACTTCTGCTGTTTCTTCTTGAGTAACAGTCAGCCCCGAAAATCCTCTAGTAGAAGAAATAAGTTGTCGTAAGACACATAGAAAAAGAAACACTTTTCATTTTTTCCGAAAGTATTTCCCTCATTTGCATTTATTTTAGTTGAACTACCATCTTCATGTAAGAAATGATAACTTATAAATTTTTATTCTTTAAATTCTTGGTTTTCATTAAAAAAACTAATTAATCATACTTTCATTTAGCAGTCTATTTAATACATTTCATGTCTTATTTTACTTTGTTGCCACACACGCAAGCGGGCACACACACACATACACACACACATACATATACACACATATATATTCATACTGTTATAAGTATATATATATTGGGTGGATCATCCCATAAAAAATGCAGTTTTTTCAATTGTATGAATTAAAAGTCGAAAGGGGACGGTATCAACTACTTACATCAAATTGCTATAAAAGCAGATAGTAATTTTACCTGTCCTTATTCTTAATGTAAGTTTTGAAGAATGCAGTTCGATTTTAACAGTTATTTTTTCAAAGCTATAGTGGATGTGACAAAGGAGTATATTCGGCATATTTTGCTTTATGAGTTCAGTAAAGGCAACAATACAACGGAAAGTGCGAAGAATTTAATGCAGTATACGGCCATCGGACAATAAGCGTAAGCTAGTGTCAACGGTGGTTCCAGAAATTCCGAGCCGGAAACTACAGCCTAGATGATGAGCCTCGTCCTGGAAGACTTGTAGAGATCGAAGAGGACGTCATGCAAACCCTGATGGGTTCCTGTTGAGGAACTAGCAGAGACGCTTAGATTTGGTCATTCAACCATTCATTGACACCTGCGAGCCATCGGAAAAAAAAATTGGGTCAATGGCTTCCTCACAAACTTTACGAGTCTAATGACGTGCAGAGAGTGAATATGTGCTCTTCTTTGCTGTCACGTCTCACGAATGAAACATCTTTGGACCGAATAGTTACTAGTGATGAGAAATGGGTTCTCTATAAAAACGTCAAGCGCCGAAGATAGTGGGTAAGGAAATGAGAAACACCTGTATCTCAGGCTAAAGGAAGTCTTCACCCACGTAATGTGTTGTTATCTATTTGGTGGGATATGAAAAGTTTAGTTCACTTTGAACTTTTAAACCCAAACCAAACGATAACAAAGATCATCTACTGCGAGCAGCGTTAGAAGGAAAATGAATATCTTTGGTTTCAAGACGAAAGGTGTTCTTCCATCAGGATAATGCTCGACAACATATAGCGAGGATGTCATTCCAAAGGCTGGAGCAATTTGAATGTGAAATTATGCTCCACCCACCATATTCGCCATTTAATTATTATTTATTCCGCAGTTTTCAAAATCATTCGGGCGGTCAGAACAATACTCGAGGAGTATTTTTCATCATGGACAAGTGAATTTTGGAAGACGGGCCTTGTAAGTCTACCAGATAGATGGAAGAGTATTGTAGAAAATGAAGGAGAGTATATTTTAGATTAAAAAAGAACTTTATTTCTCTTAATTTTAAAAAATAAAAGAAGTATAAAAAACGCATTATTTATGGGATGACGCTACACACACACACACACACACACACACACACACACACATACATACATACACACACATATATATATGTATATATCTTTTTCATATGTATACATATATACATATATAGATATACACACCATATATATAGTTAATCTAAACATGAAAACACAAAGATAAAACTCAACAACGCCGGGACGTGGAACAAGTATAGTGTTATTGGACGCTCAGTAAAGGAAAGAAAGAATGAGAATTTAACGTTTCGAGCCAAGCTCTTCATCAGAAACAAAGAAAAAGGAAAGATCTAAGAAACAGAAGACGGTAAAAGAAAATCGCCAACGATACAAACGCGGTCACATATTGAACATGTTAATTATTACATTTGTTATCTATGTGTCCACGGATGCTTAAAAGTATATTTATATATAAGTACTATGAATGTTTTCTCGCGAGTCACATATGAAAATAGACGGTGCGTTTGTGTATATCTGCTGCTATACATGAGTATTTTTATAGGCATGTATATTTGAGTGTAATTCTATTAGTTCGTAGGTTAGGTTCTTTGATGGATAAATATTAATATTATAATGGCATTGGATTTATTACGTAGAAAAGATATATATTTATACTATAAAAAATTAATCTATACTTTATAACTTACGTTCGATGTCTTGATATATAAATATATGTATCTTTATAACAAATATTTTATGGAAATATGTGAGTGGATCTCTTTAGTTAATTTAGTGGCATGGTTGTCGCTTTGAGAGGCTGGATGGCTGCATAGCTAGGATTATACCTCTTTTATTATTTATTTATTTATGTGTTTGACGTTGTTTGTGGATATGTATGTGTATGAGTGTATGTGTGTGTGTATACATATAATTATGTATGTATGTGCGATTGATCTGTGGATGTGCGTGTGCGTATGTGCGTTTCTTGACTAACTAACCATAAAATTTCTTTTGTGATTCAAATTTTAAACTATAAGCCAATCGAATTAATCTAGAATAATCTATATCAAGCGGACTGAATAATCAGACTCATAGATATGTCGATGTCCGATGGATGTACTTGGTACAGACATAATTGTATCTATTACTATTATTATTATTATTATTGTTATTATTATTATTATTATTATTATTATTATTATTATTATTATTATATTATTATTATTATTAATATTAATAGTAATTTTTATTGACTTTTACAGGTTTATAATTTTATGAACTGAACTGTGTGTTTTTTTATTATTTTTCATGTATAGGTCTGATTTTAATTTAAATGTGAGTGTGCATATATTTTCCTGTGTGTTTTTTTTTAGAACTAGTAGCCCAATATGTAGAATAACTGTGTTTGTTAATATATATTGATATATTTTGTTTTGTTTATTTTGTATTATTGTATTAATGAGTATATATATATATGTGTAGTATTATGAGTGTCAATGCACACGATTTTATATTTTATATTTTATATTTTTATATTTATATGTATACAAAAATTTTTTTTCACACTTATAATAAATTAAATTCTCTGAAGAGGCCGTGGGGCATCCTTGTTATTGTCTCATTTATACCTGCCTTATATGGCTTATAGGTTAAATGAGGCATGCTTGCCCTTACGGCTGAAACAGCTGTCAGATATGATATAATTATATATTATATTTCATATTTTATATGTCTATTTCATTGTCTAATTATATTTACTATATATTTTGTATAATGCCTTTACTGTTATGTAATGGTGTAATAAAGTATTGATTGGGTATCATCTGATGGTTGATATTTGATTGATTTAAGTATGTTTCTCCATTTTCTAATTTTGTAGTATATATATATATACTCTTATAAATGTATGGATACACGCATGCATACATAAATACATGCATACATACATACATAAAACATATATATATATATATATACACACAAACACACACACATTCGCATATATGTATCTTCTCTTCTGTTTTTTTATTATTTGAAGTCATCGTGTAAAGAGGGAGCTGGTTACTAACCAAAATGCAATGCTCCATTGACGGAATATAGATAAGAAAAACAACGTTAATATTTTGAACTCGAAAGAAGTTTTTCATACTTTTACTGTTCTACTTACGGATTGTATCTGTAATTGCTTTCTTTTTCTGAATCTCCTAACTTTTCCAGATTGTCACTTAGACATTTACTCACAAGGCAAGTGCACTAATTATTATTGGTATACCCGCGACTTTATAATCTGTATATAGAGTCTGAAGAATTCGAAGAAGGTGTCCATAATTATCCTCTTTCTCTTTCATTTTCGAAAAGGTATCAATATCACCAGGACAGTTGACCCTAATTACGGCATATTCTAAACAACAATATCTGATTGTTTTGTTTGCATTTGGTAAAAATTTTGATTGGAATGGTAAATCATTGCATATTGTTTTACCAACAATGTTATGCAGCATTGAGAGGTAGTATCTTGGTGACATTTTGGGGTAGCTGCTGATCACATGTAAAACGTTTTCCATAGATATGTGACAACATCGACATGTTCGGTTGTAAATTGAACTCCAAAAGCTCCACAATTTCTTTTGTTTATGAATTACTTTGTAATAATTTTTTGTTTTTGGATTGAAAATGAATAGCTTTCGAAGTGTGATGTGAGATACTGGTCACAGACCCAAGAAATACTGCACTATGTATGTATGTATGTATGTATGTATGTATGTATGTATGTATGTATGTATGTATGTATGTATGTATGTATGTATGTATGTATGTACGTATGTACGTACGTACGTATGTACGTACGTACGTATGTATGTATGTATGTATGTATGTATGTATGTATGTATGTATGCATGTATGTATGTATGTATGTATGTATGTAGTTATGTGTAGTTGAGTACATATGTGCACGTATTTGGAGTCAGTACATGTGCAGATGTGTATTTATGTATGTATACTCATATATAAAATTGCACACCTAGTCATGTGCATACGTACTTATATTCCAAACCTTTGAAAAGTTTTACATATGTTCACAGCTCCATTGATGACTTGCATCTGTAATCTTATTATAAGCTTTCGCCGTTCTGGCTTAAATCTGAACTTGCAGTTGTTCTATGTTGATATCTGCTGAGCAACTGATTTCCACTGCTATACATAGTTACTCTTCCCTGTCCCAAATTATTATTCTTAACCTATTATGTTTGCATTTGATTGAGGTTTTCAGAGGGACATTCCTTATATAATATATATATATATATATATATATATATTTGTAAAGTAACAGTTTTAGAGAAATACCATTGGTTTCATATCTAGCGTGAATTAGACATATCTTCAGTTTTTCTAAACGATAACTGTTCTCTGCAAATAATGACTTTTAAAACACAAGAACATCGGTGATAGTTGAAGAAATATTCCTCTTAAAAATTATGGCTGAGTTAGTTGTCTTCCGTCTCTTGATAGCTAGGTTTTCCAATTTTGAAGAATTTCCGAAAATATGGACAACTTCCCACGGCTTCTGTCTTGGAGTTTAGGTAGCCTCCTGGTTCATGTGAGTTCATAAGGATTATATATTTTTCTGCTATACACAATTTCATAGCGATCGGGTTCACAAGTTTCTAGTAATTTCCACCTGATGTTTAAGGGCGTATGATCGTCCTTTAGGCGCTTTACGTATATAGGCACAGGCGTCACTGTGTGGTAAGAAGCTTGCTTCCCAGCCACATGCTTCCTGGTTCAGTTTCATTGCGTGGTACTTTGGGCAAGCATCTTATTCTAAAATATGTAGGTAGGTATAAGGAAATCCTTAAGCTCTAAGGGATTCCAGACAAAGTCATTTCTGCCATCAAGGTCCTCTACACAGATACGTCTTAAACCATCTGAACCCCTGATGGAGAAACATCATCTTTCTCAATCAAAGCCGGAATACTGCAGGGAGGCACACTCGCCCCATTTCTCTTCATCATCGTCGTTGCCTATGTGCTACGTATGTCAGTTGATACCATTTCTGGCAAGGGTTTTGAAATAAAACCTAGAAGAAGTTCCAGACACCTAGCTGAATACTTGACAGACACTGACTTTGCTGACGACCATCGCTCGTATCAGTCATTCTCTCTCCAATGCCCAGTCTCTTTTACAATCTCTCGAACAAGTCTCAAATTGTGTAGGTCTTTACCTCAATGAGGCCAAGACTGAATATGTAAACAAGTGACTGTCCAACAGTGATTGCATCATCCATACTCTAAACAATACGCCCTTAAATATGGTTTCTGATTACAAATATCTTGGGTCATGCATATCATCATCTGGAAAAAAAATTCTAACTAGAAAGGATATGGCCTGGTCAGCCTGTAATGATATGCATAAGATCTGGTCATCAAATCTAAGTAGAGACTTCAAACTTAAAATCTTCAAAGCCACAGTCGAACCAATTCTACTATATGGTTCAGAAACCTGGACGTTTTCAAAGAAGCTTGAGAGGTGGTTGGATGGAACCTACACTCACCTCCTTATGAGAGCTCAAAATCTCTCGTTGAAGCGTCATCCAACCAAAATACAAATATATGGGAAACTACCACCTGCGTCAGCTCTTGTGAAAGGTAGGAGAGTCCAGTTTGCTGGACATTGTTGTAGAGCTGAAAACGAGGCAATTTCTACTTTTCTCCTCTGGAAGCAATCTACTCGCATACCAGAGGGCGCACACTCTCCTACACTGATGTAATCTCCAGGGATACAAGCATCCAGCAACAGGACCTCCGTAATGCTATGATGGACCGTGAAATCTGGCGTAGCATGGTAAATTCCATTGTCTCGACCACGGTCGAACAATGATGATGATGATGATTTCACTGGATAGGTAGATCCTGAGTTCTCTTCGTTGGATTGAAAACTGTTACGGAGTGTACATCCAAGACGCTAAAATAAGGGGAATTATACATTGACACAGTTATTATTACAGTCATTTAAACAGTAGTTTTCGCTTGAAACTTTAATAGTGGCAACACCTTGAATAAAGCTGCATAGACACGTTCTTTTAACCAGGATGAAATCTTGATACCGATGCAAGTGAACATCATATAACGAGATATCCAAGCAGCAGAAACATATGACGGACAGTTTTAAATTGAATATACTGTATAAATGACTGTAATAATGAAAACTGTAAAGTAAGATTCTCTTAATTTATTTTAATAAGTATGTATACATACTTATATCTATCTATTTAACTATCTATCTATCTATCTATCTATCTATCTATCTATCTATCTATCTATCTATCTATCTATCTATCTATCTATCTATCTATCTATCTATCTATCTATCTATCTATCTATTACATATATAAGTGATATATTGATATATATATATATATGTACAAATACGTATATGTATATATACACTGGTTCGTTAGTTACTGCACGCATTTTTTTTCTCTCCTTCTTTCTGTGTTTTTTTTCTCTCTGTGTATCTTTCTGTTGAAGAGCGTAGGCTCGAAACGTTAAAAACTTGTTTTATTTATATTTCCTGAGCGCCATACTAATACAATTGTTTGTTTGTTTTCCACCTGCCTCCGTCTTTTTTCTATTTTCATAAAGCTTCCCGTTATATATATACATACATATACATATATATACCTATATATATAAATACATACGTATATATATACATACATATATATATACATCCGTATATATATATATACATATATAATTATACATACATATATATATATATATATACATATATACATATACATATATATATATACATATACATATATATATATATTTATACATATATATACATACATGCATATATGTATATATATATATATATATATATATATATATATATATATATATATATATATATATACATATATAGTGCCTTATAATTTAACGCACTCACCAATAAAACGTCCATTTATTTAGTTTTATAAAATTTTCTTTTCAGTAATTGTTGACTCTGTCCGTTATTCAATTTGTGTTGTTTTTGTTTGTTTGTACGCATGTCTGGGGGTCAGTGAGTGTGCGCATACACGTGTATGTACGTACGTATGTATGTATGTATGTATGTATGTATGTATGTATGTATGTATGTATGGATGGATGGATGGATGGATGGATGGATGGATGGATAGATGGATGTGTGTGTATGTATGCATGCATGCATGCATGAATATGTGTAAGCATGTATGTATGTGTGTGTACGCATATATATATATATATATATATATATATATATGTATGTATGTGTGTATATTTGTATCTATGTATTCTGCATATTCATATGTTTGTGTGCTTGTGTGTTCGTGTATTTTTATGTGTATGTGTGTTTGCAGGTGTGTATGTGTGTACCACTGTCTCCTTGTGTGTGCACGTCCGAATGAGTGTGTGTGTGTGTATGTGTTCTTGTCCGTTCATATTACCTATGTACCTATCTGTCTCTATGTGTATCGGTTTATTTTCATATCAATTTGCCTACATATTTGTGCATCATACACATGCATACATCTAGACAACAACCCACTAACTATTCTACCTGTATATAAATATAAACTTTGGGTATGGGAGAGTGATTATCTATTACGTATATTTCCTACTTAGTACTGGGGATGTTTCATTTATGAGGACGTTCTCTTGTATTTGTCTGAGTGTTGGGTCCTTCGGGTGCTTGGATGAAATTCGGATGTCAAGTTGACACAGGTTACCTCCATATTGGTCCTTGGTATGTTGGTAGAGCATGGAAGACTGTTTTTTGTCGTCATATTGTCTCAAATGTCTTTCCGCAATACTCCTTGATGTTTCCCCTATGTATGTCATGTTCATATCTTTACAAGCATCTTCTATGCATCTTATGCATAGAAGGGTGCATGTCAGGGCTATGAGACAGGAAGGGATCAACGCGGCCGGATGGGCTCGGATGGTAGCAACTCGACCATTCGATCCTTGACGGACCCACATGGTCGATCAGTAAACGAACCCGAGGAGATGTACAAGGTGTTTCATGATCATTTCGCCCAGCTATTCGGGAGGAGCGACAGACTGGAGCGCGGAGAGAAGCTCGCAGACTTCCTGGCCGGTTCGCCATGTCTCTCGGGGTGGAATACGGAATCTTGTGAAGCGCCGATCACAGCCATGGAAGTCGAGGATGTGTTAGCAGACTGCGGTGGGGACAAATCGCCGGATATCGATGGTCTGCCTTACGAACTGTATAGTAGCACCGACTGGCAGCAGGACGAGAAAATTCCCAAGTCTGTGAGCCGAGGTGTCGTGGCGCTGTTAAGAAAGGACCAAACAAGGCCCATCACTCTGCTTAACGCAGAGTTGAAAATTTTAGTTTTTGCAAGGTTTTAGCAAAAAGGTTGGTGCGGGTCGTGAGTGGACTTGTTGACCAGGCGCAGACGTGCGCCATCCCTGGCAGGACCGTCCACGGCAATCTCCACTTTCTACGCTATGCCTTAGAAAGGGTAAATAGGATTCCTGGCAAGGGTGGGGCTATGGTCCATTTAGACCAATGGAAAGTGTTCAGTAGGGTAGACCATCAGTAACTGGCGGTAGTCCTCGCGGCGGCTGGCTTCGGCCCGACCTTCCGTGGGTGGATCAACGCTTTATACAGCGATATCGAATCGGTAGTTCGGGTGAACGGTTTCTTTTCGTAGCCGTTCTGCATTGAACGATCAGTAAGTCGAGGGTGCACTCTCTCTCCGCTTCTCTACGTTTTGGCCCTCGTGCCATTGCTGAGGAAGCTGGAAGCTATGAGGGGCGCTCCGCAAGATCTAGGGTGCGGAAATCAACTTTGGCGTATGCGGACGACATCGTTGCAGAAGAGGTAGTATGGAAGACGAGAGTGAAAGGAATTGCAACAGGCATATTCATCTCCAGTCTCGGGTTAATTGACTTTTTCGTTTTTCACATGAAACGGAAAAAAAGGCTGGAGAAGAAATGCTGGAGAAGAAGGCTGGAGAAGAAATGAAGAAATGCCTGTCGCAAAGTGTGTTTCGTAAAAGATGGAAGTCTGTAGCAAGTATGTTGCGATTGAAAGAACCTGTCTAAACGAGAACAAAAAAAAAAAGAAAAAAAACAAAATCTTTAGTGTGAGTAAGTGGTTTATGGGGTCGACTGCGTCCTCCGCTTCATGTTTTATAAATCACTCTTTCTCATTTAATTGTATATAGTTTAATTGTTTATTCATACGTTTCGCCCCATTCGATCCCCTGACCCCAATGTTTGTTTTGTCTGTCCGCGTATCGTCCCCTCTTTTTCTCAACCTTATATGGTTAATAAAGAAATTTTCTGTTCAGGCGTTCATTTGCCCTTTATCGGGTCTTACTTTTCATCCCGCAGGGTGTCCAACAACACCCTCCTTACCAAGTAAGCCTGGTGGGGTTGCCAGTTTAGACGACAACGACCCGACCATGTCAAAGGTTGTACTGGATAACATGTTATCAGTAGCACTCAAGAGCGACCTAGGAGAAGGAAATCTGCGAAATAAAACCTGAGGTCCTAGTTTTGTCAATTTCCATGTCACACCGGCGAAAGTCTTCTTGGGCCAATAGGTGTGTGTAGTGCAGTGCAAGCTATACCTACTGAAAATTATTCACCTGAACAGGTACTTCCTGTACTCCAAATCTTGGTAAAATCATTGAACTGGTTGGTTGGCAGAAACCTAAAAATGTACTTGTAACTTACTCTGAAATGTCTCAGATTCAGTAAATGGCAAAAAAAGGCTTGGGAACGTCAGGGGAACAGGCCAGGCTCGGCCGGTGTCCCAGTGTATCACATGCAGGACCCGGTCGTCATTCTGCTACTGTGGTCAAACAATCTTCAAGAAAAAGTGAAAATAAACATTCTTTGAATTTTGTTTATTGGAATGTGCGCCTACTTCTTCATGATAATTTCAACAAGAGGCCAAAAAGGCATACTATACTTATTGCATGTGAGCTTAAGAAATATTCCCTTGATATAGTTGCGTTCTCTGAAACTCGTATTTCTGGTGAGGGTCAAGTAAATGAACCTATTTATGGATATACTATCTTTTGGAGAGGCCTACCTAAGGCTCAGCGTAGAGAATCTGGTGTTGGGTTAGCTCTCAAGAATACATTAAAATCCTCCATTGCAGAACTTCCAAGTGGTATATCTGAGCGGATCATGTCATGCCGTATTAAACTGACAAAAGGTAGGTTTCTTAACGTTGTCAGTATTTATGCACTAACAATGTCCCATTCTAATGAAACAGTAGGACAATTTTATGATGATCTTGCACAATTATTGAGGAAAGTACCAATTTCTCACAAGCTGGTCATATTGGGAGATTTCAATGCAAGAGTTGGAAAGGAATATGTTTCATGGCCTGTTTTGAGAATAATCTGGTTGTCATCAACACTCTGTTTAAGCAGAAAAATAAATATAAAATCATGTGGATGTACCCAAGATCTAAGCACTGGCATCTCATAGATTATATTCTAATCAGAAAACGTGATATGCAAGACGTTTCTAGCGTTCGGGCTAGAGCTGGGCAGACCATCATCTAGTGCGTGAAAAAATAGACTTTTCGATAATGATTAAAAATCGACAGTCTGGTCCTAAGGTACCCAAAAAGTTAATTTAAAGTTTCAAATTTTAGATTATCAAGAAACTTGTAAAGATTCCACAATACTGTAGAAAGTATCAATCTTGACCCAAACAATCTATGGGAAGATTTCAAAACAAAAGTATTTCAGGCTGCAAGTTCGTCAGTGGGATTTAAATCACATATCTCCAGTGACTGGTTCTCAGATCAGCAGAAATTCATAATCTACTTTTAGAAAAACAAAACTTAGGCAACCTCAAATCAAACGAAGCTTACAGAAAGCTGAAAAGGAAAGTGCAGATTGCTCTAAGGAAAATTAAACAGGAATGGTAGAATGATAGACCAAAAGGGGCACAAGAAGCAGCTGATAGAAATGATGCCAAGGGTTTGTACTCTTATGTTAATGAGGTAAGTGGCCCAAAATCTTCTTCAATAGCTCCAGTGAGAACAGCAAATGGACGTTTTCTTTTGACTGACACCGCTTCTATTCATAAGCGTTGGGTAGAGCATTTTTCCGCACTTTTGAAGAGACCATCATCCGTTGGCATGAGGCGGATAGAAAAAATTGAACACTTTCCAGTTATAGAAGAGATGGCATTTGAACAAACTCTAAATGACATTTATTTAGCTGTGAATAAGCTGAATAACAATGTCTCCGGGGTCTGATGGAATCTGTGCAGAAGTTTTGAAATATGGGGGTGACACAATGTTTGAACTCTTAAATATGTTAATTTGTCACTGTTGGAGAACTGAGAAAGTGCCTCAAGACTGGATTGATGCCATTTTAGTTTCCTTATATAAATCGGGGTCAAAGGATATGTGTGGTAATTTTCGTAGGATTTCGCTTTTGTCTGTGGTTGGAAAGGTACTTGCCCACCTTTTGTTAGAAAGTTTAAATACCTTTATAGTTCCAAATATAATATCTGAGTCTCTGTGTGGTTTTCGTTCCTCCAGGGGCACAGCTGATTGTATCTTTACTATCAGACAATTACAAGAAGAGTGCATTGAACAGAATCTTACTCTGTACCATTGCTTTGTTGATTTGAGCAAGGCATTCGGTACTGTTAATCGAAATGCTCTGTGGCTAATTCAAAGGAAAATAGGTTGCCCAGAAAAATTTGTAAACATCATCAGGGTTTTGCATCAAGATATGAAAGCTAGAGTTAATTTTGGTGGTAGGCTCTCTGAATCTTTTGCACCCACCCTCTTTGCAATATATTTTGCTGTTGTGTTGTCACATGCTTTTCAAAACTTTGAGGAGGTTATTTACATAAAATATCGAACAAAAGAGAATGTTTTTAATCTGAACAGACTGAAATTCAAAACGAAGAATCCAATTCGGCAATGATAGCCCGGTTTCGTGCCATTTCCGCTCTACCGGTCACTCTTTGTCCATGTTCGATTGTCCTTGCACTGGGGCCATCCGGACTCCCGTTTGCGCCGTGAACAGGGTTTAATCTTCTCTCTTCGCTCCTTTGCGCCACATGGGCTCAACTCTCCTCCCCTCGCTTCTCTCTCCCTCACACCTACATCCTCCCACCCACCTCTTCCGGCTCCAACTTCTTCTCTTCACTCCTACTCTCCTCTCTTCTCTTCACTCCTACCCACCTTCTTCTTCTTCCCTTCATCGTCACCACTCCCTCGTAAGCCCACTCCACCCCTACACATTCCAACCCCTCCTTCCATATCCTTCCCCATACCCCACCCCTTACACCCACTCCCACAAAGCCCACCTTTACCCCCATACTCCGCCTACCCACACCCCACCTTTATCCCACCTATACCCCCACCCTCAGTCTAACCCACACCCCTCACTTGCTTTCCCCACTCTCGCCTCTCCCACCTACCAACACTATCACACCACACCCCACTACACCTTACACCACCATACCACACAACACATCACATCACAACAGACCACCACGCACACATCAGCACTGACCACTTCCCAGACCCATATTTTCACACCTACACATACACACACGCACACGTCAAGATCACCAGCCTTCTTCCACACTCACATACAAACACTCATACATACGCACGCGCACCTTTGTTTTGGGATCACTACCACTTTGTTATCTCTCCTCCCTAGCTCTCCTGTGTGACCCTTCTGCCCGGCTATCGCCATGATAGATCGCTAGCCACTACACATTCTATATTTTCTCCCCTTGTTTCTTTCTGTGTTCCTTTCTTTGGAAGAGCGTAGGCTCGAAATGTTAAAGAGTTTTCCACTTCCCGAGCGTTATACTAATACATCTGTTTGTTGTCTACACCACCTGTATTTGTCTTTTATTTCTTTGTGAATTCTCCCCTATATAGATATACATATACATACATACATACGTATATATATATATATATATATTATATATATATATATATAATATATATATATATATATATATATATATATATATACATACATATAGATATATACATATACACATATATTTATATATAAATATACATACAAATGCATATATATAGAATATATATACATATACACACACATATGCTTATATAATTTGTTACATTAGAATTTTCTTATTGTCAAGTAAAATTTCATGTAACTATTTCTTTGTCATTTATGACTTTATATACTCCTTATCGTCTTCTTTTTTATTGTAGTATATGCTTTGTAGAATGATATATTAAGTAGCTTTTTTATGAATACTATCGGATTACTTGAATCCACATAGTGACTTTACATACACACACACACACATATATATATGTATATGTATGTATGTATGTATGTATATATATATATATATATATATATATGTGTGTGTGTGTATATATATATATATATATATATACACACACATATTCCGCCAGATATTATAATGGCTCTCATGTGCTAAAGTTTTTCTATCGTAAAGAAGTGATAAAACTCAAATTTTGTCGTTTTGTAAGTGCATTAAGAAATAATAACTATGAATGTTATTAACTTAACATTCTCTCATACTTGCTGGAACAAAGAAAATAACATTAAGCTTTGACTAATATTGATTTTCCTCATCGTATAATTATTTCTAATTAGCTTTTTAACACTCACTTTATTACATGTAAAGTACACAAACTTAATTATATTTGCTGAATTACGTATAATTTACACTGCTTTATTATTTTTCGTGTTAACAGTGAGCTGATAATTCCTCTGAGCAATTAGTTCTCTAAAATATTGTAATTTTGTACGCCACCAAGTGCATTGCATAATTACACAGTACCACTCCATCACTGCTCCAGGATTACAGTGAATAATATTAAGATTATCCAAAATATGTCTGATGTTGTCTCCTGTACTTGTTGAAATAATTAAAAAATACATAAATCACTCACATTATATTTATTTCTTGTATTGCTATTTCAAATTTGCTTTTAAATATCCACTGCATTATATTTGTTTGTTCTCAACTAATTTTTGTTTTTCTTTCGGACAGCATCTTTGACTAATTTCTCTCTTAAATTTATTCTCTAAAATATTCTAATATTCTGTGCCAACTTGTTTAACGTCTATTTAGGAATTAGTTCACCATTGCTTCGACTCACCGTGATGTCAAAGCTTCGCTGAGGATGTGTAATTAGTTCAACCATCTGTTTGGAATAGTCTCCCATTCTTACCAGAATAATTAAAGCATTATTAGTCATTCAGCAAGTCATTTTTCTCACCGCGTAATTGTTTCTGATAAGCTTTTTTATGAATACTACATTAAATAAGCTGCCATTAAGTTAACTATGTAGTGAGGGAAAGATATTGACGAATTACATTTGTATCAACCTTCAGAATTAATAGGAAGAATCAGTTAAATTTGACGCTTGTAGAGTTGCTTATAATATTTGTTCTGTATTATTTTGTTGTACAACAGACACAATGAATATGAGGAACAGCCTGCCATGTTTAGAATGGCAACCAAATCTGATTTATTAAAAATAAAACATACGAGTAAGCTTTAATGAAATGAGAATCAACTTTGGAATACCTGGAAATTTCATAATGTTGGCGATCGGCAGATTTTCTTACTTTCCAGTCGCTACAATTCCTGGTTTAACCACGTACTATTTGGTCAGTGAACAAAAGAAAATATTGATTGCTGCTTTGTGTCAACAATACATGCTCTCAGAAATTTGCATATTTGGAAAGCAAATAGAAATATGATGCTCATTTCTGTTTGGTTGATATCTAGAATAACATTCGACTGAATCGATCGAATAACTTCGCAAAATTTCTGATCGTGTGATAATTCAATAAATTTTAGCTTTAAAGTAAAATTTAGTTTGTTATGTTTTACTTATTGGTGACTTTCTTGAGACAATGGGACAATGGATACAAAATCGCATTTAGTAAGTAGCATTTAGCAAATTTCACGTTTTACAAAATTATGGGATATATATACACTAAGCAAGAAAAAGAATTAACAGGAAACAAGTAACTTTGCCAATTACAAAAGAATCACCGAATAACGATATCTTCGATTAAATTGTGGGAATAAATACAAATATTAAGTCACCCTTGTGCTGCAGAATAGTAAATGACTGCAGTATAGTATAGTCATTTGATTAATTTGATAACAAAGCTGTCCGTTAGCTTGGTGGAGAATATGCTCTGTGACGTAGTCAGTAACCTTGGATTTTAAAAAATATATAATATTTAGTTGATAAAGTGTATTAAGTCAACAGGAAGTAAAATTGATCTTTATTGTATGCATAAAAAGAACAATAAGTGTTGCTGACACTTTTTAATATCCGTTTCATATATATACAAATATGTATGCATACGTATATGTAAGTATGTTTATATGTGTATATATATATATATATATAATATATATATATATATATTATATATATATATATATAATATATATATATATATATATATATATATATATATATATGCGCATTCGTACATCTACATACATGCATATACCCATATATGTATGTATATGTGTATAGGAGTGTGAATATGTTTGTATATGTGTGTGTGTTTTTATATATTCAAGAGAGTGAGAGAAAATAGAAAAGCGAAAATGTATAAATATGTGTATTCGTGTTACTGAGTGATAATCAAATGAAGACCAAAATAACTTGGCATGAGACATACCTAACATATATTAGTTAATGTATGAATGTGTAAAAATGTTTTCATGAATTATAATTTCAGATGATTATTTGAAGAAATCCAATTTTTCCTGAATTTATGTAAATCCAAAGCATATCAGATATAGTTGTTGTTACAAATAACTCTTTTGACATTTTCACTTAAAGAAGACGTAAGAAGTTCAATATGTGGGACTTTGATGATATTCTGGTCTTTAATAAAATATCGTAATCCAGACACTTCTTTAATATCTCCAATCATGACGGCAAAGATTTCAGTAGTATCTTTTAATAAGTTTCTAGTTATGTTTTGAAGAATTGGTGATTGGAAATTCATGCCTCTCTGGACAAAGAAAATACCAATGCGACAATTGTTAAATTTGTGATTTCGATTTCTTGGATTATAAGTGTCAAACGTGTCTTCAAATGTTGAACAATCTTCAAATATTGTTCTAAAGTGTGAAACACAAGTGTGGTGGATTTTTCTCTCTACATGATTTATTGCTCGTAAAATCTTTTCAGTTCTTTTCTGTCCAAAATGAACGTTGTTTACAAGGAATACTATTTCAATTGGCGACATTGTACCACAAACTCCTGAAATATTACATAAGAGAAATAAAGAAAAATAATCTAAATGGTTTATAATATATATATATATATATATATATATATATAATATATATATATATATATATTATATATATATATATATATTATATATATATGCATATGTTGGTACAGGACGTCACGAAACGTGTACAACAAAAAGTACGAAGCGCAAGTACATGGAACATGAACTATTCTTTCGAACAATGAAATACACAAATAGAAAACAAAACAAACCACATAAAGAACAACCCTTCATCAGTTGTTGGCTGTTTTTCTAGTCTCGTATTTCGAGCATTTAACAACAATGTACGCTTTCTATAAGACAGTTGCCTCCGCAAAGCAAATTAAATAAAATTTGGGATGTTGCGGAGGGGCAAAATTGATAACACAAACAGAATAGTAAAAACAAACAGGAAGGGCTACTAAGCCTTAACGAGGTTGTGTTGGCAAATGCGTAAATCAAGCTAGGATAGGAGACAAACAAGAACACGTCTTTCCGTTCAAGCTACAAAGGAGAGAAACAAAGAAAGATGGCCGATGGTGTTGTGGGAGCCACGTGAGCAAGGGAGGAGTGACGGAGAGAGTGTGACAGAGTAATAGGATAGAATAGTGGGAGAAAAAGAGGTCAAAGAAAAAGAGAAAAACGAAAGAGTAAGAAGATCGTAATAGGGTGCGCATCAGAATTATTAAGATAAAACCTATTTGGAAGGGGATGTTTGGCGTTCAATCATATAATAATATAAATAACACACACACACACACACCACTACATATATATATATATACATACATACATACATACATACATACATACAGAGAGAGAGAGGGAGAGAGTGAGAGAGGCTGTTAGATAGATAAATATATAAATACATTGAGGTCTGTTATCGACATTTACTAGGAACACATATAGTAGAGTTTAGGAAATAAAGAAAATGTATATATAGAAAGAAGAATATGCAAATTCTTATCTCGATAGCTATTTCAAGAAGCCAGAAGGTACGTAATAACTATAATTCGCAGATGATACGCGCATAACGTTATAGGAATGCAACAAACGAAAAGTCATGAAGTTATTATAGTAAGTACAGTAAGTTCGGCCTCCCTTTTCAAGAGAAGAATGGAAAAATATATATATGTACACACACACACACACACGTATGTGTGTGTATGAAAAGCGAAATAGCACATTTGGAACAAGAAAAATAAGAAGTGGACAGATGGACAGTGACAGAAGTTACATGTAGTAAAAAATTTGCAAAGTAATGGACAAAGTTAGCCACACACACGCAAACATTACAAATTATGCACAGTGAATAGTATGTCAAAAACAAAAAACGATAGACGTTTTGGTTGAACTTTTTATCAAATTAGAGTAAGACAATGATAAAGGAAAAGGAAAGATATTTGAAGCACGCATCATTTTGCTGTATGCAATGTGCGTATATATATATATATATATATATATATATATATATATATAATATATATATATATCCGTAATAATGAAGGGTGAAATTAATTAATTTGGAAAAATTATCATTACACCAAGTAGTCTTCGGCATGTAAAAGCCTCATTCGAGGAAAATTTAAGTAATACTAAGCAATAAGGGTTTAGCAACGAATTGCCTTACCACATACCGAATTTAGAAATAGCAGTCAAAGGGTTATAGCTATTTCTTCTATTTTAGTAGAAGAAATAGCTATAACCCTTTGACTGCTATTTCTAAATTCGGTATGTGGTAAGGCAATTCGTTGCTAAACCCTTATTGCTTAGTATATATATATATATATACATACATACACACACACATTTCTTTTTACTTTGTGGCATAAAAATGTAAAAGGAACAAATAACATATTACGATAATTTATATGGGATAAAGAACGGACCACAAATTCTTTCGAATATTTAATGTCACTATATCGCAACAAGAGGCAGAAATAATTATCTTTGTATAAAAAATGTTTGATGTCCAATTATTACTATTTTCCTTTTACAACTTCTCACACCTCTTCTACGTTTGACGTAACACTAGAGTTATCCTGATTTCTTAAGGAAAAAGAATGGTTGTAAAGTCTCTACTTAAAGTTACATGCGTTTGAGCCTAAGTAAATAAAAGTATTCATGTCAGTTGTGACGTCACATTGATATAAAATATTATTGGTTTTTCAGAGTAGTATGAGAATTGGAAGATAAAAAATTCAATCCCACATTGCTTGGAGCATTGTAAGAAAAGTATCACCATATTCAAATAACAGGTAATGGATGCGCGCTTTACTTTGCCGAATTTTGGGAAATCCTTGTATATCCAAACAATGTTCTCAATAAATCGAAAGAGCTAAGATTAGTGTACTCGCATAATATTAGACGTACATTCGCATACTTTAAACCCATTACGTAGTCAGCCTATAGCAGCACCCTGATGTAGTTGCATATCCCATGACGTAGTTGTATGTGATCTAAAGCTGTAAGTATTAATTGAGAAATATGTGAACCTATATAATGTGCTTTCTAATTAGGTATTCTTTATATCTTCATCTCATAAATGGTATATTTGGTAATCCAGCATGTGATTCCTACGTTAAATGTCGATTTTTTTTTATCTAATGTTTATTATTTATTTGTTATATTTTGTTTGTTCTAATGTCGCTTGTTGCTACATTAAATTTTATATTTTACTTTCTATATTTTATAACTTTCATATTTATATTTTATATCTACGACTGTCCGTTGTAAAGTACATAGGCTGACCAAGATACTCTCATGGAATGTGACCAAATGAGGTTTATTTTTCAACATAGCTCCCAAGCGGTCCAAACGCTTCTTCCATCGGTGCCACAGTGCTTCTGTGTAGAAATTGGTGAAGAAGCTTTCATTTTCATGCTAAAAAAGTCACCAACAGCACATATGCCGTCATAATCACTGCGATAATGGTTCTCAGCCAAGTGTTTCTTCATGGTGGCGAACATACAATAGTCAGATAGGGCCAAATCAGGAGAATAGGGAAGGTCACAGTCACGCACAGCAGCCATGGAAACCAAAGATTCGTATGCTGGAATATTGTCCAGATGAACGAAAGACTCTTTGGCCCCTTGTGGGAAATAAAGAAATTGAACTAAGACTCTTTTCGTCAATTTTCCTGGGCGTTTGATCTTGATAGCCTTTCATAACTGTCTCAACAATTTGGCATAGTACTCTCCAATGATGGTGTGGTCCTTTTGAAGGACTACGCTATCAATAAACACAATACCTTTCCCAACCCCAAAACTGAGGCCATCACCATCCCTGCAGATGAAACGACCTTTTTTGGATCGGGTGAGGAAGGGTGTTTCCACTGCATGGATTGTCTCTTTGTCTCTGGTTCAAAGTGATGACTCCAATACTCATCATGGAAACCAGCTGGATTTTCTTCAAACAATGTTAGATTTCCCTGTGATGTGATCAGTCTGGTGTACTTTTGACCGAGTGTCAGAAGACGTGGCTACCACCTTCGTCATGCCAAGTTCATTGTGCAGAATATTCTCAACTCTCACAGGATATGCTAATAGCATTGGCTATTTGATTTTTAGTCAATCGTCTGTCGTCTATCATCATGTGGTGAACACAATGTTTTACTCAGGGGTGGTAGTGGCACGACGTCCAGACGTTGGGTCATCTTCAAGACTTTGCCTACCCCTCCTAAATTCAGCTGTTCACTTTTGCACTGTGGATAAATCTATAGGTTCATTTCCTAATGAAACAACATGTCGGGACTTAACTCTTTTTCTGAAGGTACTTGTTGACACAGCGATGCCAGATGTTGTCGATTTTCAAGACAAATTGCTTTCAGTTACTTTTGAAAATTCTTTGAACAGTCAGATGTCAGTCTATCTGAAAGAGAAACTATGTAGTTGTTTCTTAAAAAAAAAAAACGTTGAAATTAATGCATGCAAGATTTCACAGCTCTGTTGATTAATACATATGATATGAATTTATTTGAAGGCAAATTCTGAAATTAACCTTCAATAAAAATATCACTTTTAAAGGCTAATCAACATAGAATGAGAAATTATTTGGCAATAAAATATATGAAGTGTAAAGATTGAACGTATATACATTTATATATTTTAAAGCACAGTTGGTGAACAGATTTGGAACGACCCAATCATTAATTCATTGTATTTCTGACAGCTAAAGAGATAAGGGTATGTCTGTAACTTGATGCATAATTATATCTCAAGGGCCTTGATTTGCAGAGATCCGGATGTTTGGTTTCCTCGCAAATAATTACATGCTTTAAATTCACATCAGCGAAGGTTTCACACACACACACACACACACACACACACACACGGATCTCGGTCACAATTTCTGATCATGAATATGCAGTTGCTGGATAAACTACCAGGCGCTGGTTTAACTAGCGCTTAATGACTAAGTAAGCATCTGAAACGTCTATTTTAAATGTGATTCTCATATAAAATCAATGTGACAGAGTGTGATAAAGCTGGACTTTTGAATTACTGACTTCAGCATTCCCTGAAATGTCCGCAAAGTCAGCATTCATTCGAAAGTTAAAACAATGCGAAGCACTTTACAATCAATGGTATATAATGACATCGATAGTCTGGTGAGTGCCTATATATATATATATATATATATACATATATTCACATTTCAAAGTGTGACCGCGTGTGTATCGTTGGCGATTTTTTTCCCTCCGTCTTCCCTTCTCTGGATCTTTCCTTTTCCTATGTTTCTGACGAAGAGCTCCGCTGGAAACGTAAAATCCTCCTTCTTCCCTTCCTTCCTGAGCGTCCAGTAATACTATATTTGTTCCACGTCCTCGCGTTGTTGTGTTTTCTCTTTGTGTTTTCATGCTTGGATTAACTATATATATATACTACCATTATGACCTGTCGTTGCTGGGTCATAGTGCTAGTGCATGTATATATGTGTATATATATGTGTACATATTACATGTATATCTATATATATACATCTACACATAAAATACAAAATACAAAGTTATATCTTGATATCGCTAGTGATAACAATACTCAAAATATATAACAGACTGGAATTGTAAGCCCGTCTCTTGCAATTTCGATCAATTGTATCTTGTCCTCCCTCTTGTATAGAAGTGTGGCTACAATCCAGCCTACCTCAACTTCTAGGTGGGGATGGGGCACATTTTTAATTTTTATCCGGCACGTCCTACGTTCCAGATATAAAGGTAAAGATAAAATATTTCCACTTTACAATTTCGAGTCGAGTACTCCATTGCACGCTCCGTTGACTCGAATCTTGCGCGAATTTACCGCCTCTGGCTAGATATCTTTCATAGTCGCACCAAGACACTTTTCGATGGTGCTTTCCTCCAAGTTGTTTTATTATTACCCACTAGGGGCTACATAGATGGGACAATACAATCGAGAAAATGAATAATGAATTATAAAGTTTGTACAATGTGGTGTAATGCCCACTCGATCCCCGAAATCGAGCGGTTACATTTCGTCATTTGTTTTTTATTCGTCAACAATATTTTCCAAATAAAACATTTTATACATTTTCAACATACATTTCAAAAGTTTTACAAAGTTCAACATTTCTTTTTTTTTTCAGAATTTAAAGTTCTTTTTATCATTTCCAAATTAAAGTTTTCACAATACCTTTTCTTTTATATATACTCCATTATGTCTACCAAATCTGAGTAAACTTCCATCGTTCGAGGCCACCTTGTAAGTCGGCATTTCATATGTTTTGACACGTTCTTGCCAGCTGCCTCGAAGAACGCCTCGGCGTCGTTCTCGTGGACGAGTGCACCTGTTTCTTTCCATTCGGTGCCCATCCTGACCCACGTATATCCGTTTGTTACGTTTATTAAATCTTCCATCTCCTCACAGTGCCTGTGATGGATCAACGTTCCATAGTATTTGAATTTTCTATTCGTACCTACGTTTTCTCTAGTTTTTCTCTTAGGACTTACTTCCTCTTTTTTCTCTTCCCTCGGTTTCTCTCTTTCTCTCTTTTTGCTTTCTCTTCTTTCTTTTTCCTTCTCTTGTCTTTTGGCTCTTTGTCTGCCGTCTCTCTACCCTGTGCCTTAAGTTCCTTTCCTGTTGTTTCTTTTCCTTTTTGCATACCATCTTTTCCTTTCTCTTGGTTCTGTTCCTTCTCTTGTTCTTTTCCTGCTTTTTCTCTTTCCTTTAATGTACTTTCCTTTTCTTTCTCTTGCTTCTGCCTTGGCTCTTTCTCCACTACTTCTGCACCCTGTGAATTTTGCTCCTTTTCTACTATCTTCTTCCCTTTGTTTTCATTTTCCTTCAGTGCGCTGTTACTTCCCTTCTCTTGTTGTTTCTCCGTTATTTCCTTTTCCTTGTTTTCGCTGTTCTTTCCTTTGTGTTCGTTTTCCTTCTCTCCACTTTGTGTCTCTTTTTGCTCCGCTGTGAATTCATACAGCGGACATTCCTTTTTTATGTGCCCTCTTGATCCGCACAGGTAGCAATTCGGTTTTCTGCCTTCCACTATTACACTAATTGTTTTCTCGTTTTCTATTTCTATTTGGAAGGGAAATCTTTCGATGTCTTCCATTGTGGCCATCAGCCACAACTCTACTCCGAATCCCTTCCAATTTACAACGTTCGTCTCCTTAATTGACCCTATTTCTACTTCCTCTTTTGCTGCCCCAATAATGGCTGTTACCAGCATTTCTGTTTTAATATCTGGGGGCACCTTTGGGACTCTTACCCGTACCCCTCGTCTTCCTTTATACGTCGGCCACATGGTGAAATTTTCCGCTTTCAGGACAGTGGAAGCCAATGAGGCCGCCACTTCCTTTGTTGCGCATCTCACCTCCACCGTACCATATTTCTTTCCTCTGTCTACAAAAGTCGCTTTTTTCATGATGTCCCCCAGACATTCTCTATTTCTTCAATCGTCACTCTCACCAGTTTTCTCGTGTTTCTATCTTGCGTTCTATACGTTATCGTCTTGTTATTTTTCTCTTCTATTGTTTCCACAGGCGGGACCAGCTTCACGCTGTCACCCTCCCTTTTGACGAACTTCTCGTATTCCTTCAATTGTTCTTTTCTAAAGAACACTTCTTTTATTCTAAGAGACTCGTCACTTTTTGTTGTGGCGACCCCCGCGTAAGTCTCCATGACTTGAGGGTCGACACACCCTCCACAAAAGGTTCAAACACGTAGCGGCAAACGCCTCGCGCGATTCAATTTTTTGACAATTTTTAACAGTTTTTTTTCCAATTTTCACATACAAAATAACTCACAACACACGTGGATAGCTTTCCTCCAAGTTTTCAAATCTTCTTTTTTCTCTACATTGTATACTTTATAGACAATAGTCTTTTCTTTAATTTATTTTTTTATTATCCATCTGGACTATTCCATTTCTGCACGCTAATTTTATTGTTAATTTAGTTTCAATTCATGTGAAACCACTTATTCAAGTTCAAATCATTGATGCAATTTTATACCAATTGCTATTTTTACTTATATTATACTTTAGTTTGATTTTAATTATTACTTACTACATATAATTCAATTGTTATTATTATTTTTATTGTTAAAGTGAAAGCATCTGACATAAAATAGAGAAATATTTTTGTTTCACTTTTAACACGTAATACTGAAATATTGGAGAAGATATGATATTGTTATAGACTCGCTCTAGGCAAGAAGTTGAACATTTTTTTGCCCATGAAACTACATGGACCATAAGTAAGGCATGTGCAAAATTTGAATGAAATTGGTTGTGTAGTTCTCAAGTTTTAGGGATTCACACAGACAAACAGACAGACATACAGACACACATTCTCAGTTTTATATATATTGATATATACATATACACAAAGTATGGGGGTTAGTTCACAAGTTATCTAAACGATTAGGTACGCTAGATAAGTACTGTAACGGATTACTGGGGTTGCAAAGTTATAGCCGAGACGGTAGTTGTGGAGCCATTGCAGATTTTCGATGCAGCGGATACATAATTGTTAAAGAGGACAACAAGCATTAAGGCAAGGCAAACACCTCAAGTCGTATACAATATTATGGTGTCTCTGCATACGAAAATAAACTATCACCTTATTTATACCTTACAATACACATTTCGGCGCTTATAAAAAGCAAATGTTAATTTGTTTAAGTTTATATGCACGTAGTATAATTATCGTTTCGTTCCAGTATCTTCTGTCATCTTGTGGACAGATTTATTATTCCATGCTCAAAGAATTTTCTGTCTTTACTAGCGAAGAACTCTTCCAGGTGAATCTTTACGTCCTCTTCAGAATCAAAGTTCTGTCCATTCAATGATTTTTGAAGAGACTGGAACCGATCGAAATCTGAAGGCACAATGTCAGGTGAGTATGAAAAGTGCGGCAAAAGTTCTCAGCAAGACCCCACTAACTTTTGCTGTGTCTGCAAAGAAGTGTGATGTCGCGATGAAAGGCAATGATCGTACGATTAGCAAGTGCTGTACTTCTGGTTGATCGTTGCATTTAATTTGTCCAGCTGGTCACAATACACATCCGAATTGATGGTTCTATTTGTGGGAATAAGTTCATAAAAGACAACACCCTTCCATTCTCACGATACTGAAAGTATAACTTTCTTCGGATGAAGTTCTGCTTTGAAGGGTGTTTGTGGTGGTTTACTACGCTTTCCCTGTGATCGTTTGCGCTTCACAATGTTGTAGACGATTCATTTTCGTCCCCAGTCACTATTCTCTTCAAAAAAAGGATCGTTTTCTTCACGTTTCTGTAACGAACCACAGACGGAAATCCATTAGATTAGCCTCATTCAATTGATGTGAGACACAAACATCGAGCTTGCTGACGTTACCAAGTCGATGCAGATGGTTTTCAACACTATTTGACAGGGGATGGTGTCGTTGTTAATATCTCAATTTGCCGGAGAAAAAAAATCACTTCTGGCACACTCATTTGTAATAACATCCTCTCCTTACCCTTTTCGCTGCTTTCTAGCCTTTTTTTTAAATAAAAAAGCATGAGATGTCGATAATTTTCGATTTGTTTCCTTGTTTTCAAGATGATTCTAAACACACGAAATCTCGTCGCAATTTTAAGTCGAACCACGTTCAAGTGAAAAGTATTTAACGAATGCACAGGCGCAAGGGACAGACTGAAGTTAGTTAATTAGTGTGCTTGAAGTTTTGGCTAACTCTCTCTCCCTCACTCTCTCTCTCTCTCTCTCTCACTCTCTCTCTCTCTCTCTCTCTCTCTCTCTCTATATATATATATATATATATATATATATATATTGTTATATTTCGGAATGGTCATATTGCCAGTTTAGCCAATAAAAACACACGCACTATATATTTGGTGTTATTTTGCTTCAGTGATATTTATTTTTTACATTAATCTTAATCTTATTTCGGCCAAAGTTCTTTCGTCACACTCCTGTGACCGCATCAGTGGTCCTTTGTTTTCTTCTCACTTACTTGTGTCTCTCCTTACTAACCGTCAGCCATTTTGTATTTCTATTGTATGTCTTCATTTGCGCATGCTTATATCTCTATGTGCGTCTATGTTTATTTAGTGTGTGTGTGGGGGGGGGGATGCCTGTAATATTTGTATCTTCTGGTTATATACATTCTTGTAATTTGTATTTTGTTTTTGTTGTTGTTGCTTTTGTTCTAATTTTGTCCATGTGTTTACATCCACCCATTATTATCATTACATATGCTTGTATGTATGTATAACAACAATATTAGTAATAATAATAATAAATCTAATCGAAAAAAAAAAAAGAATATACATATACATATATATATATACATACATATACATATACATATATATATATATACATATATACACACATATATACACATATACATATACATATATATACACATATACATATATATAGATATTAATTTCTATTTCTTTAATTACCTGTGTATTTATTATGTTTGCAGGATCCACTATTGTCATATGTTGTGGTGTGTGCTATGGAGCAATAGCGCACACCACAACATATGACAATAGTGGATCCTGCAAACATAATAAATACACAGGTAATTAAAGAAATAGAAATTAATATCTATATATATGTATATGTGTATATATATGTATATGTATATGTGTATATATGTGTGTATATATGTATATATATATATATATGTATATGTATATGTATGTATATATATATATGTATATGTATATTCTTTTTTTTTTTTTTCGATTAGATTTATTATTATTATTACTAATATTGTTGTTATACATACATACAAGCATATGTAATGATAATAATGGGTGGATGTAAACACATGAACAAAATTGGAACAAAAGCAACAACAACAAAAACAAAATACAAATTACAAGAATGTATATAACCAGAAGATACAAATATTACAGGCATCCCCCCCCCACACACACACTAAATAAACATAGACGCACATAGAGATATAAGCATGCGCAAATGAAGACATACAATAGAAATACAAAATGGCTGACGGTTAGTAAGGAGAGACACAAGTAAGTGAGAAGAAAACAAAGGACCACTGATGCGGTCACAGGAGTGTGACGAAAGAACTTTGGCCGAAATAAGATTAAGATTAATGTAAAAAATAAATATCACTGAAGCAAAATAACACCAAATATATAGTGCGTGTGTTTTTATTGGCTAAACTGGCAATATGACCATTCCGAAATATAACAATATCTGTTTCAACACACGACTTCACATAAAAAAATCTTGCACAACAAATATTTAAACGTATATATATATATATATATATATTATATATATATATATATGTGTGTGTGTGTGTGTGTGTGTGTGTGTGTGTGTGTGTGTGTGTGTGTGTGTGTGGTCATGATACATCGTTAGCCACTACACACATTTTTTTCTCTCCTTGTTTTTTCTGTGTCCCTTTCTGTAGAAAAGCGTAGGCTCGAAACGTAAAAGACTTTTTCTATTCCGGAGCGTTATACTAATACATCTGTTTGTTTTGTACACCACCTGTCTTCGTCTTTTGTTATTTTTCGTAAACTCTCCCTATATATATATATATATATATATATATATATATATATATATATATATATATTTCGTAAACTCTCCCTATATATATATATATATATATATATATATATATATATATATATATATATATAATTAATCAATATAGGGTGGCAAAAAAAATTTTGTAGGGTCGGAAATGCCTCGTGAAAATATCTGTTCCGACTTGGGCTATTTCTTACTGAAGAATCTGAGGGCCTATGGAAGATTGGCTTGATTTAATTTAATCAGGTTAGTTTACCATTAAACAGCAGATGAAACGGTGCATCGTATAAGAAATTACAGGGTAAATGTTTTTTAAATTTTCTCCTGGTTTACAGAATTGACTTTTATTTGCGGTTGAAGCTTTGGCTGTTATTTCTAGTGGGTGAATGACCTATTATGGCCGTTCCTTGATTGTTGATATATATATATATATATCTTTCGTAAACTCTCCCTATATATATATATATATATTATATATATATATATTATATATATATATATATATGTGTATATAATAAATGATAGATTTTTCTCTAAATTGAATAAATTTTAGATCCATAATTTCTCCTTTAATCCAACGTATCAAAATACTCAGAACCTATCAGCTAATTATAATGTTGATGTATATTAGTTTTAAAAAAATCTCTGCATTCTCTATGAGTGGTCATTATAACCATTTGACATTAACCTAGTTTTCCTAATGCTATATCTGTTTACCAAATAGTAGTAATTGGCATATGTAGTGTGACAATCCTTCTCTCTCTACCGAAATTTCTTTATATGGAACTTTGACATATATTTCACCCCTATTTCTATAAATAGAAATCTTTCTTATCTCCTTTCAGTTGTCCATTCTTCTCAGAACCTTCTAACAGTTCAAAGCAACTGAATATTATTCAGTCAGTTGATAAGCTCCACTACCTTAAATGTTCTTAAAATTTAAACCCACATCTTTGTCTATATATCTAGCTTCTCTATAATGCTATCATTTGATATGAAAATTATGTATTAATGGGAAACCTCTACTAGTGGGTGATGAGTACTCAGCATTTTAAAACTGTTGTAATACTTACAACATTTAATAAAATGATGTAGTGCGAAACGATCGTGTCAAATTACCGAAGTTATTCTTGTTGCTTATTTTGATATATATATATATATATATATATATATATATATATATACATATATATAATTCAACATTGCACTGTTTTGGGCCTTCATCATTTATCAAGTAATGCCTTTGCGATATGAGGTAATTGTTCTGTTCCTGTTTTAACCTCAGTGTATTTACAAGAGCCCCTTGTTACAATTTGCAGCATTCTCTTACATTACAATTTTATTATTTCACCTTCAATTTTGTCATTCCTGAATACATTTAGTATTAACTCAGAGTGAACGCTTCCTTCAAGAGAGTGTATTGTATAAGATTTAATTTTTCCTATAGTGATGAATCTGAAGCGTATTACAACTTGTTCAACGATAATGGTATAACTTCAACACTAAAATCTTCTCAGTCGTGATATCGATGTTTACGTTTTGGACAATAAGTGAGGTCTACTGCATATTGCACTTGCCTTTTCAGTTTTACTCCTAGCAAAACAATACGTGTAGTAAAGATGTAAAAATTCTAATACGTTACCACGGTTAATAACAACACATTTGTCTGCTAAACTTCTATTGATTGTGTGTTGTCTGGTAGAGAACAATAAGGTATGGATGATTATTTTCAAGTACTCTCGATTCCGCGCCACTGACATTTTGTGATTTTCCTTCACTCAATAGTCTATCCACTTCACCATAGGTTATTACTGGCAACTAATATTTTTGCAGGCTTTGGGAACCGGTTTACTTTTTTAGTCATTAAAAGTAAATGTGTTACTGCCCATGAACTTTTTACAATGGTAACAAGAGGCTTGGCATTTGACAGGAGAAATCTTAATCCACTCCTCGAATCTCAAATTAGACTGCCCACATTTCGATATGGTCAACATTGCTGACTTTGGTCTATTTTCATTGTAAATATTCTGTGAATAAAATAGAGCCATTGCAGATTCATGGACCATATTTACTGCATTGTCATTTTCATAATTTGAGTATCTATTTTTGCAATAACCCAATCGTGGTATTCAATAAAGCTGTTCTTGCGATAGTTTGCATGGGTTATTACTTAAGCTCTAATTAATTTTCACAATTAGGACTTAGCGTCTGTTGTGATTTTTCATGCAGTAGTTCAAAAGTCGAAGGCTTACCGGCATGAACAGTCCTTATATATTTTTCTTTGTGGTAAACAATTGTGTCGTTAGTTACAAACTTTTCAAGTATTCAGTTAAACAATTACTGGTTAATTAAAATTCTGATGGCAAGAATGGCTAGTAACTGTCTGCATTTCAACGATAGACACTCACACGCGCGCGACAATTTCTTGTGCCCAATTTTCGTTTATCAAGTTCCACTCATGTTATTGGTTAACCCGGGAATGTATTAAAAGGAACGGTTCCCCTATTTGGATTGAACATGGATCCACATGGTAGAATAGGAAATTTTTTTCACGTGACTGTTTATTTGTCAGAGAATTACGGGTAGTTGATCGACTAAATCTTTTACTGACACTCGGAAATCTGACATGAAAATGTATTTCTGCCTCTTTCTAACAATAACGTGAACGTTTTTACTTTTACTTTCAGGATATAAGACCTTGCTTTGCAAGGTCCGATCTTTTTAAGTCTTTCAATATTTCCGTATAAACTCATCCGCTCCACTGCACGTAAGTTAACGAGCATAATTCAATTGTAGCGTGGAAGACGTTTTAAGGAATCGAATATATCATTTTTTTAATTAAGATATTATATATTTGTACCTTACCTTCAGTGGTTGATATTCGGATGGGTGGTAATGTAGATCTTTCATTAACAACTGAAAACGTTTTAGAATAGGTGATTAAAAAACAAAAATATAGTTGAAATTTGTTATAAAGTTATCAAGAAGAAGAATATTCGCATGACTATCACATACTACCATCTTTTAAAAGTGTTTGAAAGTTTATCTGTTCTACATTTACTCAAAATAATGAATAATACACAGTGTTTATGTCGAAATATAATCTTAAAATATATCACACCTCAACACGCAATATGTTGGATGAACAATCTAAAAATAATTAAAATAGTATTTCAAGGTATATATATTTTCAACATTTTCGCCAAGTTCTATCCATTTTACCAAATCCAGAGAGATGGAACGCAAGCTAAAACTCGGTTGTTAACTAGCCTTCAGGTCAATCCCGACTGAGCAGACCTGGGATCTAAAGCATTCCTGCTGCGACCATCCTAGTTTTTAATATGAGCAAGTAATCTGGGACCACATTATCCAGCATGTTCATTTTTAAGACGGTAGGATGTAATTTTCAGGAGCAAATAACCACTTAAAAGCTTCTTCATTGGCTCAAAAAACTGGATGTATTTGAAAGTATTGGAGGGAGATAAGTCTTGAATCGATATATTTATTTCACACTACTTACTTTAAACTTTCCTTTTACAACATTATTTATGTTTCTGAGATATATAATATCTTTCAATGGGTCAGTTTGAACAAAAGTTTTGTGATTTATTCAAAAATATGGCTAAGATGACAAAAATTAATCTCAAAAAAATATTGAGATTTGCATCATCAATAGAATAAATCAACTTCTTTTTTCACCAAATAATGATTTTTTTTAGCAACTCTATTAGTTGAGAGGAGTAATTAATGATTAAAAAGAATTTGGCAAACAGTAGAACATAATTATATTAGATGTTTGTCTGAACTATAGGGAAATAATATATTCTTTCATCTTACCTTTACAAGTTGTGGTTAAGAAGCTTTCTTTTATGCGTTCCAGTTCACTGAAAGATGCTGTTTTTTTGAAGAATGTATCCTTCGGAAAACTTGCAATGTCGCGAATCTCTTCTACTCTTATATACTCTCCAATGGCCAACGCAAAGACTTTAATATTAGCTTCATGAACCGCGCGTGCTGCTTTCGAAGTAGCAAGTGGATTCTGGGAATTTCCATCAGTCAGAATGATGGAGACATGTTTAACAAACGGCCGAGCACCATTTCTGTGCTTAAACATATTAATCAATTCTTTTAACGCCAGCCATGTATAAGTGCTTCCTGTGAGTTGTCGAATTCGACTGACTTTCTGTAGAATACTAGATTCGTCAGTAGATTCGTTCAGGTAAAAATCTATTTCTACCTTATCACTGAATGATAAAACTCCTATTCTTACCTGGATAAAGAAAAATTTCTTAACATCATCAACAACAACAACAATAACAACAACAATAATAATAACAATAATAATAATCATCAAAGATTCAGTCATACTGGGAAGGAATGTGAAGCAAACAAAAACAACACAACAAAAATGCTCAATGGATAAATAGGGAAAAGAAAAGGAAGAGCAAAATATCACCGCACATACAGCCCACCATCACAAGCCAAGAGAACACCGATACACTGAGGACTACCAATAACTGGAAAACTCCAAAGATAAACAAAGTTTCCAACTCCTGGCTGAAACGCCTCCTCACTACCCATACTCACATAACGGCAGTATTCAATTTATTAATATGTAAGCCAGAATCAACACCAAACTGGATATTGGAAGGATAGACCATCCTAATTTCCAAAAATAAAGACATCATATGCCCACAACATTATATGAAAATAGCATACCTATCAACAACCAACATCCTCACATCAGCCATCTATAACCAGCCTTTAATACACCTGGAAAACAACAATGTTTTACTAGAAGAACAAATGGGAGCCAGATGGGATATATGGTTGTAAGGAGCAACTTCCAGTAAATCGAGCCATTATAGAGGACTGTAGGAAGAGAAAGACAAACCTCAACATGACTTGGATTGATTACACAGGTCTGAATGATTTTTTATGTTTAAATGTCTGCATAACGTTTTAAAGCAACTTTTAATACTGATTTCAGATCTGTTATTAGCTTTTATCCATCACGTTTTTTTGTCATAAAACTTTATTTTTTTCTGTATTATGGTATTAGAGAATCAGATGACAGTGATTATCTGATTTATTTTGCTCAATAAAATAGATTGCTATAAACCAATACTGACCTAACATTAATAAAAGTAAAATAGCAACCAATATAAAGTTTATTAAACAGTCGTTGGCAACTCTGACAGCTGTGTACACGATTGCTAACTGATGCTTTGGTGTTGTTTTAGTAGTTTCAGGTCAGTCGTTGGTGATATTTTTGTATAAACTCCATTTTAAATGAGTGCATATAGATGTAAGTGCGTGAACAATCCAGACATATTCTGCTACATTTGTGACAGGCATGTTGTCATTAAGTAGAGACAAAATATAACTGATCTTGTAAACAAATCTATACTTCGCTTATTGTGCTATCACATTTGTGTGGAGTGGCTGAGACACTTAAAAGCCTGTAAGAAAACAGAAATGCCCTTTGGAATACCAAATGTGTGGCGAGAGCCAAGTAACCACGCTGACGACTGTTATGTCTGCATTACTAAAGTTGATGGGTACAGTGCAAAACATAAGCATAAGATAGTGTATTTCCTCGGCCATACGGGCTATTGCACACAGGGTTGACATTCCAGTTTCTCTCCCACCACTTGTTTTGGAGAATGTCACATCAGGTAGTGGGGAAGACAAATGTGAAGAAGAAGGTGATGACTATACTCCTGGCGAAATTGAATGTCCGCAGTTATTTACACAGGAAGAGTTCAATGATTTGGTGAGAAATTTGAACGTACCAAAGGATGCAACGGAACTTCTTGGTCCTAGGCTAAAAATGAAAAAGCCTTTGTTACCGGGAACCTTCTTCTCTTGGTATCGTTACAGGAAACTCAAGTTGTTACCATTCTTCGCTGATGATGAATCAATGGTGTTTTACTATAATATTCTAAATCTGATAAACTATTTTGAGATCGAGAGCAATCCCTCAGAAAAAGAAGTTTGATGACTGTCTTGCTACAACTAAAAGAGCGTATGAAAATGTAAAAACCCTTTGTAAATATGAAGTATGCATAATACCAGTGGCAAGTGTGAGGAGAATTATAGGCATGCTTGTAGGCCAGCAGGTAGGCTACACAAAACTGCTATGTTGCTTATGTGAATGGGACAGCAGTGCTAAAGAAAAGTACTGGATGGTTAAAAACTTCTCACAAATGAGAAGTTTGTTACAGGGATCGAAAAACATTCTGCACGAGTCCTTGATTGAACCTACAAAAGTACTGCTACTACCTTTGCACATCAAACTGGGTTTCATGAAACAGTTTGTTAAATCTTTGCCTGCAGATGGACCATGTTTTCAGTATCACTCAAAAAAGAGAAGAACAATACCCAAATATAACCAGTGAGAAAATAAAAGCAGGAGTATTTGTTGATACGTAAACTAATGAAAGATCCAGATTATGAGAAATCCATCAATGAATCTCAAAAACAGGCATGGGTGAGCTTCAAGTGTGCTGTCATGAACTTTTTGGGAAAAAGTGTTCAAATTATAAAGTCACAGTTTATATCATGTTGCAAAACTTCAAAAATATTGGGTGTACCATGAGTGATAAAACGAACTTTCTTCACTCACACATCGACTATTTCTCGGCAATCTAAATGAAGAACGCGGGGAGAGATTTCACCAGGACATTAAAGAAATGGAGCGGAGGTACCAGGGGAGGTGGAATGTGAACATCATGGCAGATTACTGCTGAAACTTAAAGAAAGGCTGCAAGCAACTACCAAAAGTGGGAAGGAAATAAAAAAAAGGATGTTTGAAAAGGAGTAAAATTACTTTAAAGCAGCCAAAGTGCATTAAAAACATACATTTAATCAATACGTAGGTCTACATACATTATTCATATCATTTCTTTTATTATTCTAGCTATTTGTTCTTAATTTCATCATACTTTTATCTCAAAGTCTGCCACTAAACGGAATTAATGACAAGAAAAATTGCAGACTTGTTTTACCAGAAAGTATTAGATAGTGTTCCACATTCATGGATATTGGAGTCTCTCCAGATAGATAAAGTAACTCTAAAACTACTAAACTATATCAACCATGCAATGGCAAATTGGAAAACCAGTATATCACTGAAAAATGAATCTATACCCATGAGAAGTGAAATTTTCCAAGGAGACTCGTTGTCACCCCTGCTTTTCTGCCTTGCTCTGACTCTACTAACAAACTTTTTACATTGAACCACCATGGGTAACGGATCTCTCCTCTACACACATGACTTAAAACATTTCACTAAAAATACCAGGGGCCATCTAAAAATTGTCGATAGTTTCAACAAAACATCAGGATGAACATGAAGTTGGACACATGTGCCAAAGTGACACTGAGTAAAAGTAAATTAATCAGTGCTGAAAATACTGCACTCGACATTGACACAGAAATCAGAGAATTAGACCACAATCGCTCATACAAATATCTAAGAATAGACGAAATAGCTAAAATACAAGACACAGAAATGAAAGAGAAAATTAAGACAGAATATTAAAGTAAACACTGAGCTTAGTGCTAAAAGTAAGATAATACGCTACTCATACCAGTCATAAATTACAGCTTCAATATAATAAACTGGAAGTTCAATGAATTGATAAATTTATATAGAAAAAAACAGAAAACTATTAACAGCATACCGAAGTCACCACCCCAAAGCAGACACAGACCGAATATATCTACGCCGCTCAGAAAGCGGTCGCGGCCTAACACAGATACAGAACTACTGTAAAACAACAACAGGACTAGAGAAGTACTTAGAAACAAAAAGCGGAAGACTACTACAGGTATTAAAGCAACACGGAGAAAAGAAAACGCTTTTCTCTATACACAAGGAAGCGACAAAGATCAAAACAGAAACTAACTACACTGATACACTGATCTTAGATGACAGCATAGCAGAAATAGCCAAAGAGAGTAAAAGCAATATGAAAACAGGACTACAAAACATACTGAAGAAAAAAAGAAGAGAGAATCACTCCATGGCCAATACGTTGTTTGAGAGAAAAGAAATGAGCTCTGGTAATAGCCAACAAGGGCTCAAAATCTCTGGGCTGAAGGTAAAAACGGAGGGGATGGTACTCGCTGTACAAAACCACAAGCAACTATAAAAGCAAAATAATGAAAACAGGTCCTATCGCTGTTTAGTCGTTACCAAATCTTAATATATATATATATATATATATATATATATATATATGTAAACTTATTGTATAATAATAGCCGTATAATAACCCCTTAATATATATATATATATATATATATATATGTAAACTTATTGTATAATAATAGCCGTATAATAACCCCTTCAACTGGAGGCACAAGGCCTGAAATTTGGGAGGGGACTGGTCTATGACTTTGACCGTAGTGTTTCACTGGTACTAAAATTTATCTACCCTGAAAGGATGAAAAGCAAAGTTGACCTCGGCGGAATTTGAGCTCACAACGTAGCAGCAGACGAAATGCCACTAAGCATTTCGCCCGGCGTGCTAACGATTCTGCCAGCTCGCCGTCTTATAACTGTATAATAATATATCATAATAATGTATATTCTCCGATTTGAAGCGACAATTTTTTAAATATAAACAAATGACCGTAAAATGATGAGCTAACCCTAGCTAGAATCGAACCCACAAATAAATGGTTCTTTGCGTATCCAAATTGAATGAATATATACTTATACTGTATAAGTATATAGTCACTAAATTTGGCTGAAATTGATGGGTGAGCGTTTGGCCCAATCGGACGCGCAAAGAGTCATGTTAGCGTTGATTTGTGGGTTCAATACTGACTAGGGTTAGCTCATCTCTTTTCGATTGTTTGTATCTATAAATTGTCGCATCAACTCGGAGGATATATATTATGATGATATATTATTATACAGTTATATATATATATATATATATATATATATATATATATATATGCATGCATGTGTGTATGTATATATTATGCCCATTCAGACTTGTCCGAATAAGTAGTTATATCCACTGGACTATATGGCAACACTACAACATAAAATCTAACATGAAATGGTATAAAATGTACCAATTTGGTTACAAGACAACGACCAGGCCGCACTTATCTTGAACATGACAGCTTAAACTGACAAAAAAATAAAAGCTAATCGATGAAACATAACAATCAAGAATTGGATTTAAAAAACACCTACTTACTGGTAGACATTACAGTCCCTTCGGACCAAAATATTGCCCCAAAAGAAGTGGAAAATTTGTCAAAGTAGAAATACTTCGAAATTGAAGTATTCAAGGTTTGGGCATGAAGATGAAAACAATACCAGTGTTAATTGGACCATTACTTATGATAAAAAAAAACGTATAAATAAAAACGTAGAAGTTGTACGTGGACCCCAAAATAGAAATAGCCTACATCCTACGCAAGACACTATCAATTTAATAGTGCAACCCAAATAAAACAATTCACAAACACATGACACACTCTGTATAGTAAATATCCAATAAAATAAACAATCCCACAACTGTACTTTACAAATCGGATACCCAACAGAAGAACACAACTCGCACTACAAACACTAATAAAACAAAAAAAATGCAACCAGACCTCATAACAAAACGAACGGATGCAATACAATACCGGGAAGAGTTTTCTCTTCTATCGAATATCGAATAATAACAACAACAACAATAATAATAATAATAATGATAGTAGTAGTAGTAGTAGTAGCAGCAGCAGCAGCAGCTGCAGCCGCACTCGAAGCACTAACATCCAAGTTCGAGAAATATGCTGGAGAAATTAGAATTGACATAAAGGCAGAGCAGACCCCCAAAACTGTTCTATTGAAACAGGCAGGATTTTGAGATTGGTGCTTGTCTTCCACAATAATTTAACATCCAAGTACTAAAGCTTATAATTTGTGGAAAAAGACTGGGAGACCTCTCACAATGGAATCAACCAGAACAAGTAAGACCGAGAGCTTTGAGAAGTAAAATAATAATAATAATAATATAATAATAATAATATAATAATAATAATAATAATAATAATAATAATAATAATAATAATAATAATAATAATAATAATAATAATAACAATAATAATAACAACAACAACAACAACAACAACAACAACAACAACAATAATAATAATAATAATAATCTAGAATATGGCCCAGCTCCAGCCTGTCGATATCCAGAAAGGGACCACCACACACGGCGTAGATGGAACAAACAAATTAATGTTGTGGTCATGGAGTGTTACTACCTGAGCAACCAGGTGGATGAAAATGGTGCTCAAATTAAGGGTTACAGACAACGTATGTATGATCGTTGGAGAGAAAAGGGATTGTTTCAACTCACGGAACAGTGACTATGTGATCAAGCTAGAGCAATAAGAAAAAATTGTTGGTTCACAGAAGTAGAGCTCGAAGCTATCGAAAGACGGGTCATGGAAAACAGCAGCAGAGATAACAATGAAAATACAGTTCTTAATAACAAGAGTAATCTCATAGCACAGGAAAGGAGCAGTGGCAGCTTACTTGATGAGAGACATATAGATGATAGTAGTAGTAGTAGTAGTAGTAGTAGTAGTAGTAGTAGTAGTAGTAGTAGTAGTAGTAGTAGTAGTAGTAGCAGTAGTAGTAGTAGTAGTACCAACTTAGTAGTAGTAGTACCAACTTAGGAATGGCGTGGATAGACTATCGGAAAGCATATCATATGGGTCCTCATTTGTGAATTATGGATTGACGAAAAGTATTTGGAATTGCGCACAATGTCGTAAAACTATTGAACTAAAGTACAAATGGATGGACCATTGAGCACACATCGGGGAGGTGGAGCTTAGGCTTTGTCAACATCAAAAGTGGAAGCTTCCAAGGGGATTGCTTGTCATCATTGCTTTTTTGAACGACATCACTGGTTTTGATTTTTGAGAAACAAGAAAGCTGGGTATGGGTTCAAGGAAAAAAAAAGATAAAATCAGTTATCTTTTTATGTATGACCTCTTGTGACTTGAGATCGCTGGACGTGTGATCTCGGTTCCAAGCTGATCGCAGATCACGTACATTTGCACACATCACTCTGTGTGAAGCCATGTATATTGAAGAAAAGAGTAGCGAAAGAGGTTCTTCAATTTGATTCTCGAGAAGGGCCGATAGTCAGATTTCTTCTTAAGGATGATGTTTCTTGAAAATCCCTTCTAAATATATAATTCTCTCGTTTTCTTTCAATTCTAACACATCCTGGGAAACTGTACGTTTTTTGCTAATATTTGGTCATCAAATAATTTGAGAAGGTATTTCTTAAAATTTTCTCCTTTTGTTGTTCTATTTTTATTGCTGTGATATATATATACTCTATAAAGTCATTTCTGTTTTTACTTATAATGGTCAAGTTGACGATGTCTACTTTTTATGCATTTCACTGTCGCGGTTGTTGCATAAGTTGTTTCTTTTGGTATTCTGTTGTTGTTGCTTGTTGTTATACTTGTATGTTTTTCTGCCGCTGTTTTCATTGTTGTGGATTGATGTGGTGGTTTTGGATATTGTTGTGTTGTTCTTTCGTTGTTATCTTAACGCTTATGTTGATGAGTGACTATTATGTGTTATTTTGGTATATCGGTAAAGTTCTGTTTTATCTCTTTTGATATTTTCTTTTTGGCGTCGCTTGTAGCTATTTGTCGTTTCCTGGGTTCTTTTTCTCCTCGCTGTTTGATGAATTTATTGACGGGGAAGATGAAGATGCGTCTGAAGGTTGATGCGTTTGTATGCTTAGTACTCTCGTTTTTTCCTGCTGTTCATACTTCTACTGTTATAATGATGGTATAGGAAGCAGTAGGGTCTGTTCTTGCCAGAGGGGCTCTCGCAATTGGTACTATTACAACTATAATACAACTACCTGCTGTCAAATTCTCCAGTTGAATGAATATGGAAACCCTTCGTAAGTTTTGTGAGGTGAGCAGTATCTGCAACTTTACTTTTACTTCAGATTAATTATCTCTCCATAGTCGAATAATAATAATATAATAATAATAATAATAATAATAATAATAATAATAATAATATAATAATAATAATAATAATAAGAAGAAGAAAGAAGAAGAAGAAGAAGAAGAAGAAGAAGAAGAAAGAGCTCCGGGCTAAATAACAATATGGACGTACTCTCTCAGAAGCTCCCTCCACAAAACAAATATAATCCAATTACATCGGTACAATGGAAAGAAAACTTCCACAATGCAACTATGGGAAAAGTTCTGTTAAAGCAAAGAACAAATAAGATCGGAAATATCTTTCATATAAAGTGTAGTTTCTTTCTTAAATGCGCGATACCTCAATGTGACATGGGCAAGAAGTCGAAACCAGCACCAGGAAGCATGGAAAAACACACCAATTACATAAGTGCGTAAATTGAACAACTACCTATACATGCAACTGTCCATGCATACATGTGCACATTTCAATATTTATAAGAAACATAAATAATGCCTACATGACACACACGTGCACACAAACACACACATACACACACACAAACATGTGTCACGAGCGACGCAAAACCAAACAAAAACAAAGCGACTTCCCACAAACGAATATAAAAAAGGAGCAAATTAGTCAAGTTAAAACATCACTAAACAGTTATACCCGGAAACATAGCTACCAAGAAGAAAAGAAGATGCGAATTCCGACCTATTAGCCTTATGCGGCTGCGATATGATACATGTATCCATTCGAAGAACAAGGAAGCCTTGTCATGTCAAAAAGTCAACTCTGAACAAACAGACACGTCCCCTAATGTCACGGTCAATGCTTTAATGACAAGCCAAAACTCATGCTGGATCGGTCATCGCCCGGGACAACAAGGACCGCGTTAACCAGCGGAGAACTAGGCTGGGGTCAAAAAGTCTGCTGCTAGAGAACAAACTCTCAAAAAAATAATGAATAAAACGATCTACTAGGTAACCAGAACCAGGATATTCCAAACCCTAGACCTGTAGTGACACCATCAAAAATACTACATAAAATGGTCTAGAGAGGATTATAGATATATTTTGAAAGCTTTCTATACAGCCCAATTGAACCCAAACAGTAACATCATTGTATAAACACGCATTTCGTGGAAAAACGTCGTAGGCCATGAAGTTCGTAGACATATAGACGCAAATAAATTAAATAATGTACGTTGAGACATCATTAAGAATAAAGGTTAAATGACGCTGAAATTAACCAAATTAGGACACAAATATGTCATGGTAGACCAAATGAAAATGTCAACAATGCAGATGAAATAGGTAACAAATGCATGAAACCCAGTGTACGAGTAGTACATACCAACGCGGACGCTGAAAGACGAATAGTGAAGAGCAGATATGCAGAAAAGAAAGGAGAATGTAGACCTACCTCACGAACACCAGAATAGAAATGACACAGAATATGAGGTGAATAATAAAGAGTAGATCTTAGAAGCAAAAGAAGATACTATGAGAAAACTCAGCAAAACTTCACTGACATGATCAACAGAGAACTGCTACCAAAGTTCTCAAACAGTATAAAAAATAACAACATAATCATGATATATAACGTTGTTCTTAGACAGATCTTAAGAAATAAGGGGAATGACTTAAATTTAAATAACATCGTCTATTCCACTGCTAAAGTTGTAACTGCTCAAGTAGGTATCAGGACAAGGAAAAGGACCAACCATGTCCTAAATGCAAAGTAGCAAAACAAAGAAACTCTGCGAGAGACTGTATCAGTTCTCGATGAACTTGCTAGAAGAGTAAATGTTAAGACGAAACAAGCTATAAAAATCAAACAAAAATATAAAATCAAAAATTTTATAAACTTCCCTGCCACCAAGGAACTATTGCAACAGCGAATACAGCTGAAAGTTCAACGGCTTAAAAAGTATGATAATAGAATCAAATTTTATCAGCAAAATACGGTATTCAAGACGGATGCAAAACATTTTATAGGGAAATTGGCATCAGTAAGATAGAAGTAAAGGAGCCACCTAAGATCGAGGTAATGGAAGAACTCTGGAAGAAGATATGGAGCGACAAAAAAGAATATAATGCTGAAGCTGACTGGATTGAGCGTGAGAAAGTGAGACTGGATAAAGCTGAAGAGCAAAAATGGGAGGCAATAGGAACAGAAGAGCTAAGACGGGTTCTCAGAAAGTTTCACGAATGGAAAACTCCAGGATTGGACTGGACCCATAACTTCTGGCTGAATTGCTTGACAGAAATACACCAAAATTTTGCTGCACCTCTAACTGATGTCACCCAGAACACTGAGCAAATACCTGCCTGGCTGACTGAGGGAATATCATATCTTCAAAAAATCCGAAGAGCTACCGACCAATAACATGTCTCAACTCCACCTACAAGATCCTCACATCAATACTAACTGAAAGAATATACGCTTTCCTTGAAAAGAATTCTACCTTCCACAAGCTCAAAAAGATAGTAAAAGAAATTCTTATGGGTGCAAAGATCAAGTACTCATAAATAGAATGATTGTAGACATTTGCCGGAGCAATAAGGACTTGATTATGGCATAGATAGATTACAGGAAAGCGTTTGATAATGTCCCACATAATTGGCTACTCAAGGCCCTTGAGATACATAAGATCTCTCCTGTCGTCTCCGAATACTTACAAGATATCATGGCCAAGTGGAACACACGCCTCCTTCTAAAGCATAGTAATGGAATGAGGCAATCTAACAACACCAACATCAAACGAGGCATCTTTCAAGGTGACCCCCTCTCCCCATTACTCTTTTGCATGACACTGATCATACGCTAAAACGAACTGAATAACACCAGAGATGGGTACAAAATTTATAATGCTATAATAGACCATCTGTTTTAAATAGATGATCTGAAGTTGTTTACTAAAGATGACCAAGAGCTAGTAGAGTTGCAATGACATCGGGATGGATTTTGGCCTTGATAAGTGTGCTAAAGCAACTTTCGTAAGAAGCAAGCTCAGAAAAGCAGCTCCCATTAAGTTAGATACCAACGTTACCATCAAAGAGCTTGACCCGCAAGAAAATTATAAAATCCTGAGGATAAACGAAGGAGATAGTATACAACATGTTACTATGAAAGAAAAAATAAGAAAAGAGTATTATAGAAGAATGGGATTTATACTGGAAACTGAACTCAACTTTAAATATCGCATCGAAGCCATTAACATCCTGGTACTTCCAGTAGTCCAATATAGTTTTAAAACCATTAACTAGAATCCTACGGAGCTCCAAAGCCTGGATGGGAAGACAAGAAACTACTAATATCTATGAACATGCAACACCCAAAAGCTGATGTCGGTCGTCTGTAGCTACCTAGAAGTAATGGGGGAAGATGAATGATGCAGAACTGTGCTATAAAGCCTGCACAATAGCAATGAGCAAAGGACTGGATGCTGCGGCTTGCGGGCAAACTCGAAAGCAGCAAAATGAAGAACCTGAAATCACTGCCACCAAAACAAGTAAAACGGATCAAGAAGACTGCAATAAAGAACGGACAGGAACAAATTGAGGAGCGGTAGAGCCAGAAGCATCTGCATGGACAGATTCTTCGAAATCGAAATACTGATGTAGACCAAGCAACAACCCCTCAGTGGCTGAGAAATTCAGGACTGAAAGCAGAGACTGATGGTTTCATATTAGCAGCCCAAGATCAAAGCTTGTTTACCAGAAACTACCAGGCTAACTTTCTTCAAAGCATTTCTGACTCTAAATGCATATTCTGCGACACCTTTTACGTCCCGGGATGTCCTGTGCTGACACTAAATGAATACAAAAATTACCACGATATGATAAGACAGTATTTACATTGGAAAATATGTAAATACTACAAAATCGGCACTCCTGCTTACTGGTACGAACATCATCCTGAGCCAGTCGTTGAAGGTAAAAATGTCACTATCCTCTGGGATTTTCCAGTCAACACCGACAAAACGATCCAGACTAAACGAACAGACATAATTATAAAAGACAGCGAAAAAAGTTCTTGTAGACTACTAGATATGTTCCCACTAATAAAAATATATCTGTAAAGGAATTTAACAAATTAAGTAAATATAAGGACCTGGAAATTGAAATACAAAAGATGTGGCATCTTAAAGCAAGAACTGTTCTTGTTATTGTAAGTACCGAAGGTATGATTTTAAAAAAGGGATGTCAGAAATCCAAATAACATCCCAGGAGAACCATGTCTCAGACAAAATCCAAAAGATTGTGCTAACAAGTATTGCCCACATCCTTAGAAAAACCCTATCAGTTTAAATGTCTGTGCTGTACTAAATGAAGATATTTCGCTATCTCCCTGTCACTTCTCCCCAAGCTTTCTGTCATACTGTAACATGTCTTATCCTTCACTCGCCCTAGGATGCTGGGTGTTTCTCGGCAAGTGATTGGTACAAATAATGATAATATTTCATGTGCCATAGGAACGAAGTGGGTATTACAAAGGTTACCTGTAGTATGGGGTTTACATAAATTTGGGTGAGGGGTAAAAAAGGGAATAAAATAAAGCCTATATATCGTATGTATAGACTTGAACACGTGGAAGATACAGTCATCCTAATTCATAAGGACCCCGAGCGAGGGATAATCAAAGGACCTATAGGTACCAGACCAACCTGGCTATTACGGCAACTGCCTTCTAGCTGTTATTCTCTCAATTAAGGTGCATTTCGTAATAGTTATCCACCTTTTCACAAATTCACTTGAAGTGAGCATTTCCTCCTTTACTCTCACATTTCTTTCCCAATGGAATATGAAAAAAATCGATTAAGGCTTGACTGAAGAAGAAACGAGCTGTCTTTATTTCTTTCCAACTTCACGCACCATAATCACTTTCACCAAAGCCACCAATGAGAGGAAAACTATCTGCTCTGCCCTATCACGTCTTCCTTTGTTGTGGAGGGCAACTTCATGAATCATTCATTCATAAAATATCGCGTCCCAAGAAGCGTAGGCTACGATAAACAATTGTATAAGAAACAAGGAAGGGTACATGACTTTGGGACATTTAAAATTGATATATATTAGAAAGAGAATAACTATATCGTTTAAATAAACAGAGCAAAAAAGATAAGATATAATCAATATAAAATTTGCAGTGTGAATGAGTGGGAAACCAACTTTTACGTAGTAACAGAGCATTCTGCAGCTCTGTCTACCTTCCATTTCTGTGTTTCTTCAAGTCAGCAATAGTTCTTCATTGTGTTCCTCCTGGCTGTTGAGTAGAACCATATCGATTTCAGCTGTTATCTCAACAGCTGTGTAGAATTTGTGATCTGATTGGAAATGGACTCTCTCTGAATGCTCTCGGAACCTTTAGTTTGAATTAATTTTTTCCATTTTTGCACTTATCAGTTTTGGCAGCAGCCACATTTGTTCCTCATCATCGCAAGACGTAGGATGATGCTATTGTGTAGGGAAAATTTCCCTCATAGTCGTTAGCTTCCAGCACCAAAGATGAGGTGACTTTTTTTTAAGATTTTCGGTGTTGGACATAAAGTGTGTTTTTTATCATCATCAGAGCTGGGGGTTGTAGTTTCTGTATCCTTTTTATAATGTTTGCGCCTCCCTCTTCCAGTTTCTTGTATCCCCTGCGTTTTCTACTTCACCGAAAAGGAAGCGCTCTTACAGCTACAGCTTGTGTAACATTTTGGCATTAATGTCCGGACTACCAATTGCAGCGCTTTCTTTCTTCATCTACATCGAAGACAGAGTGCAATTCTAGGATGGCACTCTGACGACTTCATGCAGTCCCCACCCGACCACATGTTTTTGGTCATCTCGGCGATCACTATCTGTATTGCAAACGTGATAGTGAACGATATGACTGAATATATCTGTGGCTGTGATTTGTGCTCCACCTCCCAGATATTGTAGCACGACTGTAAGCAGGTTTGAGAAAACTGTTGTCACGCCACCTCCACGTCTTGATGACTAGGCATTTAGTCTCAGATGATAATACTTGATATATGGAAACCACAATATTTTATGTATTGGAGGGAGATTTCTTCATCTGTGCCCTTATACTAAAAAAATCTGTTTTTCTAAAGGCAAAATTATATGCTCTTTTCTTTGCTTTTCTTTAATAAAGATATCGTGATATATCGAGATGAAATTAGGTAAAAGCCTTTAGTGAATACAATAGATTACCATAGATGTAGCAAATCAAGTTATCAAAGTATTAAAAAATAGAAACTAAATAGCGACTTTAAATTTGAAATGCTGAATTGCTTGTGATCTGATTAATTATTATTGATTTAATTATTGGTTTAATTATGGGTTTAATTATTACTCTGCTGGAAATATCCTCCATTCTTGTCAATTTTTAGCCACCTGGAAAATATGTAATCAGCGATGGAATAATATTAATGAAACCAAAGTTCCATCCAAATTACTGTATATTTGAATGCGCGCGACCTAGTAATTAGGTTATTGGACCTAGAATCGTCAGGTTGTGGGACCAGGTGGTTCATTTATATTCTTGTATAAGGCATTTTATTACATGTTGCTTCACTCTACTCAACTGAAAATGAGTTGCATGTGCTGCCGAATAACGCAGTAAAAATCTTGTATATTCAAGATGTTAACGATCCTCGATAGCTACGGTATACTGCATAGTAATTTAGTGCTGAAAATTTAATCAGATTGAAGTAAATTATACTCAACTTACATCAATCTGATTAAATAGTCAACCCAAATATTGGTTTCAAGTTTTGACACAAGGCCGGCAATTTCAGTGTAGCGGGTAAGTCGTTTACATCGACCCCTGTGATTATATTATCGAAAGGATGAAAAGCAAAGCCGACCTTGGTGGAATTTGAAGTCAGAATGTAAAAACGAACGAAATGTTGTTAAGCATTTTGCTTGGCGTGCTATCGACTCTGCTAGATCACCTCCTTTGTCTTCTCAAATATTAAAGAGTAATAAATAAATAAACATAATATTCATGTAAATGGTTACCACAAAGTAAATTGCAGAAATTTGGGAACAATCATTATAGTGTACTTAGAAAGTAAGTATCGCGTGAATATCTGGCAGCAAAGTTTGGTTTGTAATCAAATATAGTAAATGTAAATATTTACATACCTGGTTTCCATTTTGACCAACATTTAGATTGCGTACAAAATATTTAACGAATTCAAGCTGTTTTTCGAAATCTGCTTTACTGATACTGGTTGAAGAATCAAGAACAAATACGATGTCAGCTGGATTGGTACATATTACAGGTGTGATTGCTGAAATCATACATATATGTGTATCATTTGTTGAATAATCCTTACGTAAATTATTAATATTGAGGATATGTATAGCCACTTGAAGTAAAATTCAGTGTATTGATGAGGGGATAAAAGGAACTGAAAAGCCAAGTAGGATTGGAACTCAAAACATAACAAATGTAACTAACAACTGCATTGCCCAGTACTCTTTCGATTCTGAAATCCACAACCTTTTGTCAATTATTCATATGAAAGTTAACCGTTGGCACCGACTGACTTCTTTGTGTGCGATCTATGAAGAAGTCAAGCTATGCATCCAATTTTGAATAGTTTGAACGTTGGTTTTGCTGTAGAGCTAGCAACATGTAAGCTCAAGTAAGCAAAAGCTGTGATGCATTTCTGTCCTCAGTAAAAAGTATTTAACTTCACTCACATTTCAAATACTCCCATGAAATCTACTCGTATGACCGTTACGATACATCTTCTCTCCCCTTCACTAATGTAAATTTCTCCCTCATCAAATAATTATATTTTTATAATGAAAACGAAAAAATATATATTCTAATATTTTCTGAAAGAAATTTAATTTGGCATATATTTATTAAGTAGTTCAGTTGAAGTTGTTGCAGAAACTAAATACTTTAACTAGTATGCAGTGTAATCTATGATCATATGGGTTTTAGAAAGTTTAGCTAGCCTGAATGTCTGAGAATATTGAACACAGAGGAATTTATTTCACTTAAATGTGCCGTGAAAATTTGGCGTGAGAAAAGAATATTAATTTAGTCGATTTGAGAAATACATATAGAAACGAAATTTAGTTCTTACCAGTCGTAGTTGTTCGATAAATCACTAGAAAAGAAAGAGAAACACTTTTTAAACTACAAAATGACTAATATGATTAAAGTTTTAAAACTATTAACCGCTTCTTTAAAGTTCTTTAAGAACTCCAAAAAGTTCTTTCGATGACTTCAAACTTCACTCATTATCCATTGTTTTATTCCAGGTTACGTACATGCTAGCTAACTCGATTCGAACATCATATCCTTATTTCTAATCTAGTAAAAGCCTGTTGTTTTACGAACGAAATACATAATATTCTATTTTACTGCAATATAATCAAGAAAAAGATAAAAGCAACATTACTAAGAAAAATTAACCGTTTAATGAAACAAAAAAGTTATATAGTTGTATTAAATATATACTTTCCTAAAAACACTTAAAAACAATAACTTACTATTTAAACAATTCTTGTATTACCAACAATTTGTCTCTCTCTTTTTTGTTAATTTTGCTTCTTTTGACACTTGGGTTTTCTACATTCTCTTAATATGTTAAGGCGACTGATTAGCAAATATCTTTAGGTTAAAAAGATCCTCAACTCTACTGATATCATCATATAATTGTTCACTTAACTTTTGTTTATGGAGATGACTAACACAAATTTGATATAAAAATTACGTTTTATAATGGTGTCACATTTTGGCACAAAGCCAGCAATTTTGAGGGAGGGGTAAGTCGATTACTTCGATCCAAGTGTTCAGCTGGTACTTATCGACTCCGAAGGATGAAAGGCAAAGTCGACCGCGGGGGAATTTACGTTTTCTTATAATAAAAGGGTAAATATGTATCTGATGTTTGCATGTTGATACGAAGAATTAGCAAAGTGTGTGTGTGTGTGTGTGTGTGTATGTCTGTCTGTCTGTCTGTGTGTTTCCCTAAAACTTGAGAACTACACAACTAATTTCATTCAAATTTTACACATGCCTTACTTAGGGTCCGGGGAGTGTCATCGGCAAAAGAATGTTCCATTTTTTGCCTAGAGCGAGCCCATAGCAATATCATATCTTCTTCACTATGATTCCCTAAAACTTGAGAACTACACAACCAATTTCATTCAAATTTTACACATGCCTTACTTAGGGTCCATGTAGTTTCATGGGCAAAATAATTGTTCAACTTCTTGCTTAGGGCGAGCCCATAGCAATATCATATCTTCTCCACTATTCAGTATTACATTTCTCTATTTTATGTAAGATACTTTTACTTTAACAATAAAAATTGGAGATAATAATAACAATTGAATTATATGTAGTAAGTAATAATTAAAATCAACTGAATTATATGTAGTAAGTAATAATAATTAAATCGTAACATAATTAAAAGTAAAAATAGCAATTGGTATAAAATTGCATCAATGACTTGAACTTGAATAAGTGGTTTCACATGAATGGGAATAAATAAAAAATAAAACTTAAGTGCAGAAATGGAATAGTCTAGATGGAGCTGTGCACATACCCTTTACCACGGCTTTTACATTAGATTATCTGCTAATTAGCTAGCATTAAGTATCTATATGAAGTTTGGCTGTATGTAATGTCTGTTTTCTCGAACAGACGCTTCTACTGAGTACTGCTGTTGGTTTATTTCTGATCCATAACACTTAAAAATTAAAAACATCCCCCCAGAAGTAGAGGTAGGCTGGATTGTAGCCACACTTCTATACAAGAGGGAGGACAAGATACAATTGATTGAAATTGCAAGAGACGGGCCTATAATTCCAGTCTGTTATATATTTTGAGTATTGTTATCACTAGCGATATCAAGATATAACTTTGTATTTTGTATTTTATATGTAGATGTATATATATATAGATGTACAAATATATATACTCATATATATACTATAGCTTCAACTGAGTATTGCTTTTTGATTCACCGTAAGGTTTGTTGTTATTATTATTACTGTTTAACTATTGTTATCACGTTTGTTGGTTCCTCGTAAGGGAAGCGTTGTTGTGTTGCATTTGTTAAATAATTGTAAACCGTAACACTCTCCCTTTGGGAGGAGGAGCTTTGGTTATTGTTTAAAAAGTGAATTGTGTCCCTGTTTGGGGAAATTGACAATATTTCCACCGTTTATATGGAAGCATTTTTGTTAAAATGTCTTCGATAGAAGAAAGTCCGAAAATGAATTTCGCTGCAGCCATCGGCGGGCGCGAACTCATTAAAATTAAAATGGAATAAATACAAACCTGTTTCCGATTGATCACCGACAAAGACGGTGAATCTAGGATAACACCACCGAGCGAAATAAAAAATAAAATTAAAGAAAAGACAATTGTCTATAAAGTATACAATGTAGAGAAAAGAAAATGATTTGAACACCTGGAGGAAAGTACAATCGAAAAGTGTGTTGGTGCGACTATGAAAGATATAAAGTATCTAACCAGAGGCGGTAAATTCGCCACAATAGAAGCAAGGTTCGAGTCAACGGAGCGTGCAAGGGAGTACTCGACTCGAACCTTGCAAAGTGGAAATATTTTATTTTTACCTTTATATCTGGGACGTAGGACGTCCCGGATAAAAATTAAAAACGTCCCCCCAGAAGTAGAGGTAGGCTGGATTGTAGCCACACTTCTATACAAGAGGGCGGACAAGATACAATTGATCGAAATTGCAAGAGACGGGCCTACAATTCCAGTCTGTTATATATTTTGAGTATTGTTATCACTAGCGATATCAAGATATAACTTTGTATTTTGTATTTTATGTGTAAATGTATATATATAGATGTACACATATATATACACATATATATACATGCACTAGCACTATGACCCGGCGTTGCCGGGTCATAATGCTAGTATATATACATATGTATGTGTGTGTGTGCGTGTGTGTTTGTGTGTGTGTGTACGTTTGTGAGTGAATGTATGTATGTATGTATGTATGTATGTATGCTTGCATGTATGTATGTATGCATGTATGTATGTATGTATGTATGTATGTATGTATGTATATATATATGTATGCATAGATGTTTCAGTAGTCAAGATTTTAAGAGATTTCGAAAACTGTAGTGGGTAAAGAGCTACTTGGTTCTCATCAGCAAGAGTCAACACTTGTTGAGAATAATGGCTTCTCCTAGAAGTTTTTTCATAGTTTCTGTCAAATTTTTCAATTCAAGTAGTTGAAATAACTTTTGATGGCAACCATTGTACATTGATAAAACTATTCATTGAATTTTCATATGCGTTTTGCTTGGCCAGTTTCCGCAAAAATCAGCAAATGTTTTGTTTGCATACACTACAACGAAAGTTCTTACCTATATGAGAATGATCTGGAGTGTCCGTCTCAGAGGAGGAAGATTATTCTGAAACATCAGTGTCTGCGGTTCGGTGATTCATTTAGCACAGGCTGAGTTTTTAACACATAAATTCATTAAGGAGAACGAATTTTGCCTCTGAGTTGAAATTTTACAGCTAGTGCTATTGTACATTCGTAAATACATTATGAATTATATAGATATCGTTATTTTTAATTTCAGTATTTCTCTATTTGTCAACTGTCTTATGAATGATATAATGGTTTGTCAATAATAGATTATATCTTCAATTTTGTTCCTCGATTTCATTCCATAGTTAAACGTTACATACGTTGACGGTGGCAGAATAAAATGAGATAAATAAATATGAAAGATTGGGTTTTAGACAACATCGTTTACAATAAAGCGCATGAGTTAAATGATAGACGATTAAAACATAGTTCAATGAAAAACTACAGTCTTTACCGTTCCACTGCCACCTACATTAAGCACTGCCTCTAACGCTGCCACCACTACTACTGCCACCACTTTATTAGCTACTGACCACTACTACTGACCACCACTACTGCCACCACTTTATTAGCTACTGACCCTCAGTATATGACATATATGTGTGCGTGCGATCATATGTCTGTAATTAGCCTTCTCTTTTTCTTAACTTTCAATAACACTGCACATACCTCCACAAAATCATTGCCTCTCCATTCGACTAACTGGTTAACCGTGTAACTCCGTTTTTCTCCTTTCAAAGCATTTATCCACTTCTATATTTTACGCAAATTTCCACACAACTCAAACCAATAGCTTCCTCAATCTTGCAGCCATCACCACATCAGCATTACAACTCTATCCACCGTCCAAATTCAGTACCACAGACATAAGCCTCGGGGACAACACTCAAGTTGCCGAACATTGCTCTAGTCTTTTGTTGTCTACTCCCTTATACCCGCAAAGAGTTACCTGCAGCACTTGCTCCACCATCACCTGGTGGAAGAGAGACCAAAACTGCTTAGGGTATGATTTCTTCCATCATCTCTTTTGCGTCGACTTGACACGACAAGCCTCGAATTTTCTTTCAGCATGGAGATACAGCAGCTACCTCTTCTCCTCAACTGTGCGGCTGTGCCCATCCATCACATCCTCAGACGAGACAATTTACCTGCTCGACGCATTTTAGAAGGCTTCGGAAGATCCCGCTTAAGATCCCGAAAGCAGCTTGAGTGCTTGTGGCCAATTTCCTCGCATCCTCAAATGGCAACGCCCAGTCGACCCATTGATTGGGAATGATTGTTCTATTTCGGTTTGCTCGTCTTCAGTCTCCCTGACATTGATACAATGATTTCAGACTCCTCATTGTCAAGGTTGACATAAAAAATACCTTCAACTGCCTGCGTCGTGCCCCGTCTGCTTACCCGCTAGCTTACTTGCACGGGTCTCCGAACATGCTTCTCATTGCAGATAAGGTCATACCATCTTAGACCGGCGTTCAGTAGGGTGATCCAGTAGGTTGGACGGCATTGTTTGAAGCATCACAGCTTCTTTTAATGCCTGGTACCTGGACAATGCAACAATGGGTGGGCCCGAATAAAATGTCTGCCAAGATCTCCGATTAGTTGTTCTCGCTCTGGCAGGACCAGCTTCTTGATTAACTCGTCCAAGTTGGAAGTTATGAACGTCAATTACGACTCAGGGAGTTTCGCGACCTTCGTATCGGACGTGCGTTCATTACTCCACGATGGAGAGGTGACCTCAAAAGAGGACGTTCTTATCCTTGGCTCACCTATACTCCAGTCTGCTATTCGCCCCACCATCAGGTTCAGTCTTCGAAGCCCAAAACTATGACGAGTAAACTGAACCTGATCGCTGTCAGTCCGGGATTATTTCTATCAAGGAACTGTTTCACCATGCCAAAGCTTCTGTATACTTTCAGCAGTGCCCCTTGCTACAACTATGCATTTCTTCTCACAGATCTCGAGGCCTGTATTATATAGAACGCTAAGGAGATATGCAGCGTCCGGTTTGACGACACTGGATGGCAACATACCACCTTACTTGTCTGATATGATGGCCTCCACCTCCGGTGTCACAAGCTTTACCGGCATTTCTCTCGTTGGTGACCTCTTGCCATGTTCTCAACAAAAGGGTTTTCCACAACACAACTGTACCAGGGAACGTGAGGTGTCTTACGCAACATGGAGCCAGATAAGTCTTCGCTTTCCGGACGTTCATTCCCCCTGTCTCCTTTGTTGACGTCCGGCCTCCACAAAACAAATGGGATGCATCCAGTACAACATTATCTTCAACGAGCTGGTGCGCTGAATTGATCAGCACCGCCTGACATGTTTTTGCTCGATCTTCTAGCTCAACAGCAGTACCATCAGTCTCGAAAGACACTCACCTGGATAGCGAGTGTTTGCACATCGGTGTTTCCTCGAGGTTTGGCCTCAGGATCTGTGAGTCTTACAAATGCTGCCGCGGATCCAAGTAGAATTCTTTCGGTTTCAGCCAATTGTCATATCTTTATAGTGCTGATCACTTTCCGCACCATACTGTTCTCAAAGAGATCGTAAAACACGGCCTACATGCCGCCAGCTTGCCTTCCCAGCTCGAGTCCGCAAGATGGATAGTAGGGACAGTAAAAAGTCAGACGGCATGTAAGTTTTCCCGTTCCACGGTGGTAGACCTCCTATCTGGGATGTCACATGCTGCGACATCTTCTCCGGCAGCAACCTGGTATGTACGGCTGCGAGCCCAGGCTTCGTTGTTCGCCGGCCGAGAAGGATAAACTATCAAAGTATCGGCCGCTCTCTGACAGATTTGTGGTCGAGCCTCCACCGCTTTTGGTCCCCGGACTACATCCCTGCCCACTGCTATCGAGGAGAAGATGGCTACTAACAAGTGCGAGACCCGTGAGTCGGAATGGCTCTTCTGATGCGTCTTCCTCACCATTCTCCAGGGCAACGCCTTTTCAGTTTTGTCCGCCGCGACCATGACACTGACTGACTAGTTTTTTTTTAGCTATAACTGCTGTAGCTCACTGCTAATACACCCTCCTTAATAACGAGTTAGTTATTTTACATCAATTACCCCTCATTAGACACATAAGGCATTATATAGGTAGACCAGAAATTTCCCATATATTTACAAAAAAATTTTGGTTGCCTTCTTCCCTTTCATACATTTTCTCTCTCAAACACACGCTCTTATTCGGTTACTTTTATCAGTATAATATCGTTATAGATAAAAGATTTTTTTTTGCAATGATCTCCACGAGTATGTCACTAATGCAGCAGGTACATTAAAGATGCAATGTGGACAACTGCTTTTAATAAAACTCTAGGTCTTAGAATGGGAGACCTATTCTCTTGTCGGCTCCGTACCAATTAGATAATACAGCTCACCACATTAATAGTTCTTTTGCGAGTACATTAGTAGAACAGTATTTGTAATTTTCTCTCTTTATATTTGTAACATTCAGAAAGTGATATTAATTGATTTCAAAATTTGGCGCAAGACCAGCAATTTCGGAGGAGGTGGCGAGTCGATTACATCGACCGCGGTTCTCAACTGGTACTTTTACCGACCCAAAAAAGGATAAAAGGCAAAAATCGAACTCGGCAAAATTCGAACTGAGAACGTAAAGACAGACTAAATGCTGCTAAGTACTTAGCCCGGAGTGGTAATGCTTCTGCCAGCTTGTCGCTTTAGAGCGTAGTGATAAATAAGACTATTCGCGGCGGTTGCTGTACGAAAAGACTTAATAGATTAAAATCAAACAATTTATCTTAGCACTCAAGAAAAAAAGTGTTTGTTAAAAAATGCCCAAAATATTTCGGGCAAGTAAATGATAATGTGTGAGAAGAAATTCAACATATTTCTCTTTCTTACTTAAGTGTTTAATTAGTATATTTACTTAGCTCCAAGTCATCATTTTTTAAAAACATTTTTGTTTGAAGAAAAAAGAAAGTACGAGGATATTAGAGATTATTAGAGAATTAATCATATATTCAAAGAGAAATTAGCTTACGTTAAAAATTTATATGGAGAGATCCCCATTGCAAAACAATAAGGATCTGAAAATGAGGATTAATATACATTTAATAGTTTAATTTAATAGGATTGTATACATTTAATGCTTATTAATGTGAAATCGAAAAAAGAAATAAAGCCATACCTTCGCATGTTGTGTTAAAGACAGTTTCCTTAATACTCTCCAAAGTAGTGTAAGACGCAGTTTGTTTGAAATATTTCCATTTTGGAGAACTTGCGATGCCACGAATCTCATCTGCTGCTATGTTCTCCCCAATGGCCAACGCAAAAACTTTAATACTAGTTTGACGATGAATCATGTTTGCTGCTTCCAAAGTATGATTTGGTTTCTGAGAATTTCCATCAGTCAGAACAATAGCAACTTGTGTAACAGAAGATCGAGCACCATTTCCAGGTTTAAACATATTTATTAATTCTCTTAACGCCATCCATGTATAAGTGCTTCCTGTGAGTTGTTGAATTCGACTGACTTTCCGTAGAACATTAGATCTGTCAGTAGATTCGTTCAGGTAAAAATCTATTTCTACCTTATCACTGAATGATAACGCACCTATTCTTACCTGAATAATAATAATAATAATAATAATAATAATAATAATAATAATAATAATAATAATAATAATAATAATAATAATAATAATAATAATAATGAAAATAATAATAATAATAATAATGATGATGATGATGATGATGATGATGATGATGATGATGATGATGATAATAATAATAATAATAATAATAATAATAATAATAATAATAATAATAATAATAATAATAATAATATTGAGTGAGAGAGTAGCACACACCATGAAAGTGTCGCTGGGGTACAAATATACGAAATCCAATACATCCATCATGACTACCAGTCTCACAAGGGTATACCAGGCACATATATCACAACCATAACAAAACAAAACAATGTACATCATAATACATCCAATCAGTTAAGATCAGAAGCCTATGAGAGCCACTGCCTCATCAGGATATTCTGGTACTGGATCTGGTACTCATCAGGATATTCTGGTACTGGATCAAAGCAATCTAGTACTGCATCAGGGAATCTTGACATTATTATTATTATTATTATTATTATTATTATTATTATTATTATTATTATTATTATTATTATTATTATTATTTTTATTCTATGTTTGACTTTTGCTTTATATTTGTACAAGTTGGCTCCAAGTCTCACCCAGAGACCTCAAGAGACAACAGGGTTGGAAGTTCATGTTGTTGTTATGCCTAGTGTGCCATATATTTGGGGGGTGGGGATGTTGTACTAATGAATGTCTAAAAAAAAGTTTTTTTAATTTTTTTATTATTATTATTATTATATTATTATTATTATTATTATTATTATTATTATATTATTATTATTATTATTATTATCATTGAGTGAAAGAGCAGTGCATGCCATCAAAGTGACGCTGGGGTACAAATATACGAAGCCCAGTATATCCATCATGACTACCCGTCTGATAAGGGTACACCAGGCACATTCATCACAACCATATGAGCGTGACATGGTGATCTCATAACAAGATAAACAGCGCATGACCTTGCGGGTGGGGCCCAGTTAGTATTTTCTTCTGGTTGGGTAACCCATCCCACTCAAAAGGTCCCTGATTAAGGGTTGTTTAAGGATGTTGAATGAAACACCCATGTTTCCAGAGGTGAATCATTCAAACTCCAAATAATTCCTCTCAACACATGGCTATGATGCTCCCCCACTACTTCTACTCGTGATCAGAGATGCACATATCGTCAGCCACTAAGGGACATGCTCAACTGGTTACGGTCAAACAACTGACAAGCAAATCTGTGGTATTGAGCAGAATATTTGGTGTAGCCCATCTTTTATACCAAGACAAAACAATGTACATGATAACACTTCCAGTCAGTTAAGATCAGAAGCCATGGTACTGCATTATTATTATTATTATTATTATTATTATTATTATTATTATTATTATTATTATTATTATTATTATTATTATTATCTATTATTATTATTATTATATTATTATTATTATTATTATATGTTTGACTTTTGCTTTATGTTTGTACAAGTTGGCTCCAAGTCTCACCCAGAGACCTCAAGAGACAACAGGGTTGGAAGTTCATGTTGTTGTTATGCCTAGTGTGCCATATATTTGGGGGGTGGGGGTGTTGTACTAATGAATGTCTAAAAAAAAGTTTTTTTTTTTTTTTAAACTGAAAATTATGTTTGTTTTAAACCTTGAGATTACATAGAAAGTATTTTGCGTAGGATATGAGCAGTTCCCATGAACACTATCTTTTGAATTTCTGCCATTTTTGGGTTTCCTGGTATCTGAGTTAGGTAGCTATCAGCCCCTTTTGCTATCATTCCCAGGGCACCTATGACAACAGGTATTGTTTTAGTCTTCAGGTTCCACATTTTGCTGATTTCTATTTTATTATTATTATTATTATTATTATTATTATTATTATTATTATTATTATTATTATTATTATTATTATTATTATTATTATTGAGTGAGTGAGTGAGTGAGTGAGTGTGCAGTGCATACCATCAAAGTGACTACGGTAAACCCAATATGACTACTCGTCTGATAAGGGTACAGCCGGTACATGTATCACAACCATATATGCGGGATATAGTGATTTCATATCAAGATAAACAGCACATAACCTTGCAGGTGGGGCCCAGTTAGAATTTTATTCGGGTCGAGTAGCCCATCCCGCTCAAAAGATCCCTGAAAAAGGTTTGTTTTAAGGATGTTGAACAAAACACCCATGTTCCCAAAGGTGAATTATCCAAACCTCTAAGAATTCTTCTCAACACATGGCTATGATTCTCCCCACTACTTCTGCTCATGATCAGAGATGCACATATCGTCAGCCACTAAGGAGTCGATTAAATTAGTACCAGTTACGCACTGGACGGTTTACTCGACTTAATCCCTTTGTCTGCCTTTGTTTGTCGCCTCTATGTTTAGCCCACTGTAGCCAATAAAGAAATAGATATAGAGGAGGAGAGTTAAAATATAATTTTAGCAGATTGGTGATGTTCTGATGGTGAGGTTAAAAAATGACAGGGAGAAAAGTAAGAGATAAAAAGAGAGAGAGGGGGGAAATGGGGGGAGGGGGGAGAGAGAAGAGAGAGTGGGGGAGAGATGATGATGGTGGTAGTGATGGTGATGGAGGTGGCGTGGTGATTGGATACTGAAAAGTGTATTTTTTTAATTGAACTAAGTTTTTTATATCCCCGATCACTTAACGCATTTCACGCTTATTTACGTGACTGATATATGCAATTTAACTAAAGGTTGTCTCTTATGTATAGGATATTTTTTGTCTATGGGAAAAATGAGAAAATAAGTGTGAATATTTATTATATGAGTGTTGTGTATTAAGCCTATAAAATTGTGCATAAAATATAAGTGTATACATAAAATGCATTAAGTAATCATCTTATTCCAATTTCTTGTTATTATTAAAAGAAGCGTGCCATTGTCATCTGGTGAACGATATTTCGGCATCTCGTGTGTCTTCAACAGGTTCAAAAAATAATTTTGTCACTCTACTTCCTTTTGGTTAATATATAAAGGATTGAGGTAACTCTTCCAGAAGATATTATTATTATTATTATTATTATTATTATTATTATTATTATTATTATTATTATTATTATTATTATTATTATTATATTATTATTATTATCATCATCATCATCATTATTATTATTATTATTATTATTATTATTATTATTATTATTATTATTATTATTCAGTAGTTTTATTTTTATAGCGTGCTTTCACTTCACTACCGAGCGCAGCTCTGTGTGCCTTGGGTATGTGCTGTGATTTGTTGTGATGCTCTGATGGTTATTGTATGGTAAGTGTTCTGCGTAGGATGTGTGCAGTGCCTAGTAGTGCAATTTTCTGTATGTTATATGTGTTTGTAAGTCCTGGTGTTTTTGTTATGTATTTGTCTGAATAATTTTTTATCATGCCTAATGCACCTACTATGATAGGAATTGTTTCCGTTTTCAGGTTCCACATTCTAGTTATCTCTATTTCCAGGTCTTTGTATTTTGAGAGTTTCTCTATTTCTTTTAGAGACACGTTGTCATCTGCCGGTATTGATACATCAATTAGAAAGCATTTTTTTTCTTCATGGTCTCTGACAACTATATCTGGTCTGTTGGCCTTAATTTCTCTATCTGTGTGTATCGGCATATCCCAGAGTATGGTTGCTTTCTCGTTTTCTGTGACCTTTTCTGGTGTGTGCCTATACCATCTTTTTTCTGTTGTTATTCCATAATGTTGGCATAGCTTCCAATGTATGTAGGTTCCAACTCTGTCATGTCTGTGAATATATTCCTTCTTAGCCAGGACTGGGCAGCTAGAGATAATATGATTTATTGTTTCTTGTCCATCTCCACATATTCTGCAGTTACTTGTAATATTTCTTTTCATTACATGTTTTTGGTAATTTCTGGTGGGGAGGCTTGTGCTGCAATTAAAAATCCCTCTGTTTCTGCTTTGAGTCCTGAGCTTCTCAACCATTGCTGGGATTTTTCTTTGTCTATTTCTTTTGCGTTTAGTTTAGTGCAGTATTTACCATGAAGGGGCTTTTCTTGCCATCGTTTTATCATGGTTCGTTGCTGTTCTATTTTTAGTTTGGATTTCATTTGTTTTATAGCTTTTGTTGTTTCTTCATCATCTTCTTCTTCTTCTTTGTGTTTATTAGGTGGTATGATTTCTTGTTTGTATTTGTCAGCTTCCTTAAATACTGAGAACAGTTTTTTGTTTTGCTCGTGTTTTGCTGCTATCTGGATCAGTTTTCCTTCCTTCTGAAGTAGGTATTTTTGCAGTCCTATGGTGGTTATTTTATAGTAGTTTTCCAGCCGTATAAGGCCTCTACCACCTTCTATACGTTGTATATATAGTCTTTCTATGTCAGATTTTGGGTGATGCATCCTGGATCCTGTCAGTATTTTTCTTGTTTTCCTATCTATTTTGGACAGTTCATTTCGTGTCCAGTTAAGGATATTGTAGCTGTAACTTATAACTGGGACAGCTAAAGTGTTGATACCTATTATCTTGTTTTTAGCATTGAGCTCTGTTTTTAGTATTGATCTAACTCGTCTATAATATTCTTTTTTTATTTTCTCTTTCATTTGTGTGTGTTGTGTCTTATCTAGTTCATGGATTCCTAAGTATTTGTAAGTTTGGCTTTGGTCTAATTCTTTTATTTCATTGGTTTTATCTAGTGTGATGTTGTTACTCTTAACTAGTTTTCCTCTTTTCATGGTTACTTTGGCGCATTTTTCTAATCCAAATTTCATATCTATTTCTTTGGTAAATCCATGAACTGTCTTTAGTAGTGTTTCCAGCTGTTTGTCATTTGCAGCGTATAGTTTTAGGTCATCCATATATAAAAGGTGGCTGATCGTTTTGCCGTAACATTTATATCCGCATCCAGTTCTATTTAGCATATCAGATAGAGGTGACAGTGCCAAGCAGAAAAGGAGTGGAGAGAGCGTGTCTCCCTGGAATATTCCTCTTCTAATGGGGATGTCTTTGGTTTTCATGAGTCCCTCTTTTGTTTGGAGGTGTAGGACTGTTTGCCATTTATTCATAGAGTGCTCTATGAATTTTATGATTGTTGGTGCTACTTTGTTAATGGCTAGTGTTTCGAGGATCCATGTGTGGGGGATGCTATCAAACGCCTTTTTGTAGTCAATCCAGGCCATACTGAGGCCTTTCTTCTTTCTGTGGCTGTCTTCAGTTACGGCTTTATTAATCATTAGTTGATCTTTACAGCCATATGAGCCCTTGCGGCATCCTTTCTGCTCTTCTGGGAACAGTTTGTTTTCGTCCAGGTGCTTGTTCAGCCTTTGCGATATCACTGCAGTAAATGCCTTGAACATAGTAGGGAGGCAGGTTATTGGTCTGTAGTTTTCTGGTTTTGTTGTTTCATTTGATTGGGAATTAAGATGGTTTTCCCCTTCGTGAGCCATTCAGGCATTGTCTCTGGCTCTGCTAGTATGCTGTTAAAGTTTTCAGCCAGCTTTTTGTGCATTCCTGTTAGATATTTCAACCAGAAGTTGGGGATCTTGTCATGCCCAGGTGCCTTCCAGTTGCTTAGTTTTTGCAGTGCCTGGGTGACCTCTTCAGTTGTTATGGGGGTCCAAAGTTGTTCAGTTGCCGAGTTTGTTATTTTCATACTCCTTTTTTTTGGCTGTTCGTTCGCCGACCATATTTCTCTCCAGAATTTTTCCAATTCTTCTGCCGTTGGTGCTGCAGTGACTTCTATTTTATTTTTGCCCAGTTCTTGGTAGAACTTTTTGGGGTCGGAGTTGAACTTTTTGTTCTGTTCAAAGAAGCGTTGGCGTTTCTCGTACCGGCGGATCCTTTGAGCTTTGGCAAGGATATCTTGCTTCAGCTTTTCTTTTATCTCCGGCAAATCTTTTACTGTGATGTTATATTTGCGGAGCATTTTTGTTCTCTTTTTGTTGCTTAGTAGCGTTGCTTGTTTGCTGATTTCATTAAGAATCGACAGGTCTTTTCTAATTTTTTTTATTTTGTTCTGGATGTTATTTATCCACAGGGTTTGTTTGGGTGGTGGTACTCTTGTATTGGCGGGTTTGGGTGAGTATCCAGCTTCTTTTGTGGCTGCAGTGGCTGCTGCGTATATCAAGTCATTTAGTTCAGTGATATCACTTTTTTTTGTTTCAGTGGCTAGTTCAGTGACGGCTAGGTTTATGTTGTTTATAATTGGTGTTGTTATTGCGTTTATTTTTATTCTTGGGAGGTATGGTCGGTGGTCCATTTTGGGCTCTGTGGTTTTCAGTTCTTTGATTATTTTATTTTTTAAATTATCATAATCATTAGGCTCCCCTTCGTTGTTTACATCGTGTTTGTTGGGAATGTTGCGTTTGTCTTCGTGTTTTACAGTTTCAGTGTTTATATTATTGGGCATTGTTGTGTGGCTTCTATCTACATTTTCCTGGTGTATTTTTTCTTTTAAATGTTCTATTTCTATTTCTGATATTTTTTGGCTTTGAGAATGTATCTTCGTACGTTAGCTAATTTATTAGGGTTCATTGCTGTATCCAAGTCTATATCTCTATTATTTTCCTTCCATATTTTATATGTATGTGTTGTTGTATTTTCATTTTGTGGGTAGAGCATTGCTGTGAAGTATGCGTGTAAGATAGAAATGTATTCCTCACGTGTCCATTTACGTCTTTTGGGTTTTAATTGCGGGACATGAGGTACAACGTCCGGCCCATTATTTTGACGGTCGTCATTTTCGTAGGGTACCGGTCCGTTTATTTCTGTTGTCACATTATTTCGCACGTGTAGTTTTTCGTACATTTTTTGTTGTAGGTTTAATTTACGTACCGCTCGATTGTTATTCTTGGGTTGAATAGTATCGGTGGCATTTAATTTCTTCGTAGTTCCTTTGTACATGGTGTTTGAGGTCGGGGATGATCGTGTTGTTCCACGCATGTTTACATGTGTTGTGTTAGAGGTGGAGATAATATCGAGTCAAAATACATCATTTCGTTTCGAAAATAGTAATAAATTTCAATTCGTATTACTTACTCGGATATAGTCCAATTCTTTGTTAGTAAATCTTTGGCTCCATAGGGTGTCCTTGTTTTCGATGTTTGTGGATAGATTTCGGAGCTCTGTATTTTCCTTCTTACATCTTAAACGTCCCCGGTGTCTCCTTATTATTATTATTATT
>NC_043000.1:72415893-72430893 GCF_006345805.1 Octopus sinensis | reverse complement strand
TAGATTTGTCAGTAGATTCGTTCAGGTAAAAATCTATTTCTACCTTATCACTGAATGATAACGCACCTATTCTTACCTGAATAATAATAATAATAATAATGATGATAATAATAATAATAATAATAATAATAATAATGAAAATAATAATAATAATAATAATAATAATAATAATAATAACAACAAACTTACAAATACTTAGGAATCCATGAACTAGATAAGACACAACACACACAAATGAAAGAGAAAATAAAAAAAGAATATTATAGACGAGTTAGATCAATACTAAAAACAGAGCTCAATGCTAAAAACAAGATAATAGGTATCAACACTTTAGCTGTCCCAGTTATAAGTTACAGCTACAATATCCTTAACTGGACACAAAATGAACTGTCCAAAATAGATAGGAAAACAAGAAAAATAATGACAGGATCCAGGATGCATCACCCAAAATCTGACATAGAAAGACTATATATACAACGTATAGAAGGTGGTAGAGGCCTTATACGGCTGGAAAACTACTATAAAATTACCACCATAGGACTGCAAAAATATCTACTTCAGAAGGAAGGAAAACTGATCCAGATAGCGGCAAAACACGAGCAAAACAAAAAACTGTTCTGAAGGAAGCTGACAAATACAAACAAGAAATCATACCACCTAATAAACATGAAGAAGAAGAAGAAGATAAAGAAACAACAAAAGCTATAAAACAAATGAAATCCAAACTAAAAATAGAACAGCAACGAGCCATGATAAAACGATGGCAAGAAAAGCCTCTACATGGTAAATACTGCACTAAACTAAACGCAAAAGAAATAGACAAAGAAAAATCCCAGCAATGGTTGAGAAGCTCAGGACTCAAAGCAGAAACAGAGGGATTTTTAATTGCAGCACAAGACCAAAGCCTCCCCACCAGAAATTACCGAAAACATGTAATGAAAAGAAATATTACAAGTAACTGCAGAATATGTGGAGATGGACAAGAAACAATAAATCATATTATCTCTAGCTGCCCAGTCCTGGCTAAGAAGGAATATATTCACAGACATGACAGAGTTGGAACCTACATATATTGGAAGCTATGTCAACATTATGGAATAACAACGGAAAAAAGATGGTATAGGCACACACCAGAAAAGGTCACAGAAAACGAGAAGGCAACCATACTCTGGGATATGCCGATACACACAGATAGAGAAATTAAGGCCAACAGACCAGATATGGTTGTCAGAGACCATGAAGAAAAAAAATGCTTTCTAATTGATGTATCAATACCGGCAGATGACAACGTGTCTCTAAAAGAAATGGAGAAACTCTCAAAATACAAAGACCTGGAAATAGAAGTAACAAGAATGTGGAATCTGAAAACAGAAACAATTCCTATCATAGTAGGTGCATTAGGCATGATAAAAAAATATTCAGACAAATACATAACAAAAACACCAGGACTTACAAACACATATAACATACAGAAAATTGCACTACTAGGCACTGCACACATCCTACGCAGAACACTTTCCATACAATAACCATCAGAGTATCACAACAAATCACAGCACATACCCAAGGCACACAGAGCTGCGCTCGGTAGTGAAGTGAAAGCACGCTATAGAAATAAAACTACTGAATAATAATAACAACAATAATAATTATTATTATTATAATCAAGATATTGAAATCAGAGGACTTGAACTAAAACACTCATACAAATATATATTTGATGAAACAGATATTAAAAGGATGATGGAAAAAATGTACTGGCTATTATATACAATAAAACGACAACATATGCATATACAGGAGCCACCCAGGATAATCGACAGCTTCAACATAAAAAACTGGAAGATAAATAAATTGATGAAATTTGTGAGAAAAATTAAGAATCTATTAACAGTGTTTTCAAACCGTGCCCGATATAGTTTGGATAGATCTAGCTGAACTTAGGGAGAACGAGGCTTAATAAGAACAAAACAAGAGAATATAAGAGCTACCTCTGGAGTGCCATGTTTGAGAGTAGTCGGAGGGATATTACAACAGTCCGTGGTCTTGTTGATTTGAAGCAACCAGAGATACCTTTGAACTTGGCGTATGCAAGGTATAAGTCTAGCGGGATGGGAGAGGATAGTTTACAAGACTTATCAAAGGTATGTAGTAGAGTGTAGCAAGGTATTTCATGTAGTAGTGTGTAGCAAGGTATTTCATGACGATTTTTTTATAGACTTCTGAGGGCGTACCATTGGAAAGTAGAAAGCCAGTACCAACAAGTACCCCGTCTCCCTCCTTGACTCAGACAATAGACTTCGGCGTTTGAGGTACTTTATGATTTCTGTTTGTTGACCAGCATTTCACTAATGCGTCCCCAAATTCGGTTAGCTTCATTTTTTCTGCGGAAAGTTCTATCGTGAATTTCCTTTTTGCTGGCGATTCCGGGTGTTTCCGATCCATACTCTGAGTTTTGGATTCTGTCTCAAAGTGATGGACCCAAGTCTCATCTCCCGTGACTATTGCCAAAGCATCGCTTTCATCGTTGTAGCGGTAGAGCAAGCGTTGACAGGTCTCCACACGATTGTGCTTGCGCGCTTCGATAAGTTCTCTTAGCACCATCTCGCACAGACATTACTGAAGCAGAACCTATGTAGAACCATGATTAGTTTACAGAGAACATACCATTTCATTAACGATCACTCTTTACTTCGCCAGAACCATCTCTCGAGCTTGTTGAATCTTCAGTGATGGAGGATGACGGGCGTCGTACTATGTCTTGGTGATTCACGATTTTTTTGGTAGTTTTTAAACTTCTCGATCCACTCATACACACTAGCGCTATCCCAATATTGTATTGAAAGCTTGCGATGAATTTCAGCCTCTGTTACACCTTCAAACAAGAGGAATCTAATCACTGGTATCTGTTCTACCTTGGTGCACGCTGCCAGCGGAGTGACCACGTTCACAAGACAGAAAACTAAGTAATCGAGGTTACATAACCACAAGAATACCACATCGTAGCACGCAACGCTAAAGGCATTATGGCCAGCCTAAAGAAATTTTGGCGAAGGTGTGGAAACTTTTTTACTTTCCTGGGTGTATAATAATCCTTTCTACTGTAGGCACAAAAACCGAAATTACATCGACCTCAGTGCATAACTGGTACTTATTTAATCGACTCCGAAAGGACGAAAGGTAATGTCGACCTCGGTGGAATTGAAACTCAAAACGTAGCGGCAGATGAAATACCTATTTCTTTACTACCCACAAGGGGCTAAACACAGGTCAGACAAACAAGGACAGACAAACGGATTAAGCCGATAACATCGACCCCAGTGCGTTACTGGTACTTATTTAATCGACCCCGAAAGGATGAAAGGCAAAGTCGACTTCGGCGGAATTTGATATCAGAACGTAAGGGCAGATGAAATATCGCAAAGCATTTTGCCCGACGTGCTAACGATTCTGCCAGATCGACGTTTTAATAATAATAATAATAATAATAATAATAATAATAATAATAATGATGATGATGATGATGATGATGATGATAATAATAATAATAATAATAATAATAATAACAATAATAATAATAAATATAAAAATAATATTAACGATAATAATTATAAATATAATAATAACAACAATAGGGCTGCTTGACCATAAACAGTTGAGCATGTCCCTTAGGGGTTGACGAGATGTGCATCTCTGATCACAAGCAGAAGTAGTAGGGGAGCACCATTGCCATGTGTTGAGAGGAATTCTTTGGGGTTTGAATAATTCACCTCTGGAAATATGGGTGTTTCGTGCAACATCCTTAAACAATCCTTATTCATGGACCTTTTGAGCGAGATGGGTTACTCAACCAGAAGAAAATTCTAACTTGGTCCCACTTGCAAGGTCATGTACTGTTTATCTTCATATGAGGATCACCATGTCGCGCACATATGGTTGTGATGCATGTGATTAGTGTACCCTTATCAGACGGGTAGTCATGATGGGTATACTGGACTTCGTATATTTTTCCCCAGTGTCACTTTGATGGCATCCATTGCTCTCTCACTCAATAATAATAATAATAATAATAATAATAATAATAATAATAATAATAATAATAATAATAATAATAATAATAATAATAATGATGATGATGATGATAATAATAATAATAATAATAATAATAATAATAATAATAATAATAATAATAATAATAATCCATGAATAAATGACAGACAAAAGAGGGACCCATAAAAACCAAAGCCATCCCCATTAGAAAAGAAATATTCCAGGGAGAAACGCTCTCTCCACTCCTTTTCTGCTTGTCACTGACACCTTTATATGACATGCTAAACAGAAATGGATGTGGATACAACTGTTACTGCAAAACAATCAGCCACCTCTTATATGTAGATGACCTAAAACTGTACGCTACGAATGATAAACAGCTGGTAACATTACTACAGACAGTGCATAGATTTACCAAAGAAATAAACATGAAATTTGGCTTAGAAAAATATGCCAAAGCAACCTTGAAAAGAGGAAAACTAGTTAAGAGTAGCAACATCACACTAAAATAAGCAAATGAAATAAGAGGTTTAGACCAAACATACAAAGCCAGACATACAAATACTTAGGAATCAATGAATCAGATACGATACAACACACACAAATATAAGAGAAAATAAAAAAAAGAATCCTATAGACGAGTTAGATTAATACTGAAAACAGAGCTCAACATGAAAAACAAATTAATAGGTATCAACATTTTAGCCGTCTCAGTTATAAGTTACAGCTACAATATCCATAACAGGACTCTCAGTGAACTAATCAAAATAGACAGGAAAACAAGAAAAATAATGGCAGGATTTAGGATGCACCACCCAAAATCTGACATAGAAAGTTATATATACAACGTATAGAAGGTGGTAGAGGCCTTATACAGAAAACAATTTCAAAATAACTGCCATATGACTAAAGAAATACTTACTTCAGAAGCAAGGAAAACTAATACAAATAACCACAAAACACGAACAAAACAAAAAACTGTTCTCAGTCTTTAAGGAAGCTGGCAAATACAAAATAGAAGTCATACTACTTAACAACTATGAGGAAAAAGAAGAAACAACAAAAGCCGTAAAACAACTGAAATCCAAAATAAAACTGGAACAGCAACGGGTCATGATAAAACGATGGCAAGAAAAGCACCTTCATGGCAAATACTGGGTTAAACTGAACGCAAAAGAAATAGACAAAGCAAGACCTACTTAAACTGGAGACAGAAACACCCTGAAGTAAGACCCTATATAGACAGTAACACACTTGCCAACGACAGAAGAAACATTATAAAAAAAATTACTGACTGAAGTAGAGATTGACCAAATTAAACAAGCAGTAACGGATAGAAAGAACGAAGCAGCAAGCTAAAGAAGATAATACAGAGGAAACAATTATAGACCAGCCCAGGGCTGATAAAAATGCAGTAAGGATTGAAAGAGTTGGTATAATTGATAGGCAAAGTTAAATACTCCCTGAACCAATCATAAACACTAAGACATCAAATAGATGAAGAAAGTCACACAAATATTGACCCAACAGAACTACATGAGCTAAAAAAATCAAATCATGAATGAATGACTGAAAATTAAAGAAACCAGTATGGATGAACGCGATACACTCCCGAAAATCCGCAACTCTAACCAAAACATGAAAATAATTGGTAAAATCCACCTTGCACTTAAGGGTATAATTTCAGCTAATGATATTGATATCACAGATCTCAACCACCTGTACTATGAATCCGCGAAAATCTCAACGATTCTATGCGGTGAAAAGATTAGAAAGCGGCAACATTCCCACAAAAAGCCTTCTTGGCAAGAACGTATCCAACAACAAATTAAACTACTTAGGTCTGACATTGAATGTTTGAAAAACCTTAAGGTTGACAAGACTACCAAACCTACAAAACCCCCAAAATTAAAGAAAAAATATAATATGAAAACTATACTTGATATTGATGCCACCATAGAAACCATCAAGCAAAAGGTATCTGCTAAAGCTGCCCGCATAGCGAGGTGTGAAAAGCGTGTTAGATTCTTCAAAAATAACCCCAAAAAGTTTTACAGGAAGATAGGGAAAACACCAGTTACTAAGAATATCTAAGTGTAAAGTCTGTACCATCAAAAGAAGAAGTGCAGGGATTTTGGAATAAAAATTAGGGCAGAAGAAAAAACACACAACGAAAACGCTAATTGGATTGATAGAATATCTACAGACTTGAACTCCTTAGAGGAGCAAAAGTGGGAGGGTGTCAAGGTAGAAGATATAAGATCTGCTCTCAGGAGGTCAAGCAAATGGAAGTCTCCAGGAAAGGATAAAGTTCCCAACTTCTGGTTGAATGCCTTCCCAGAGAGCCATGAACTGCTAACAAAACTTTACAATGATGTTTTGCAACACCCTAGTAGGATGCCTCCTTGGCTAGTTAATAGCTTAACATTCCTGCTTCCAAAAAGTGAAGAAACAAATGAACGAAAAAACTATAGACCCATAACCTGCTTAACAACTATGTATAAAACGTTAACATCTCTCCTGACCGGAATATACCTATAGTTTTTTAATAGACAGCAGCATATTCCCTAATGAACAGAAAGAATATAAACGTGGATCCTATGGTTGTAAAGATCAGCTACTCATCAATAAGATGATCTTAGAAGATTGTCACAAACGACACAAAAACTTGTCAATAGCCTGGATAGACTATAAAAAGACTTTTGATAGCTGGATTAAGAAATGCCTGGATATGTATAAAATAGCACCTACTCTGCGAAACTTTTTGTCTATAAGTATAGGATCATGGAGAACAACACTAACTTTGAACAGTGACGATGAATCTCTAAATGCTGGTGATGTAAAAATTTCATGTGGGTTTTTCCAGGGTGACTCACTATCACCACTCCTCTTTTGTTTAGCCTTAATACCTCTCTCAAAATTGCTGAATGACGCAGAGTACGGATATAAAATGTTTGATAAAAATATAAATCATCTCATTTACATGGATGATTTAAAGCTCTTTGCAAAAAATGACCAACAACTCAAGGGCTTACTAGCGATTGTTCAACAATTCAGTGATGACATCAGAATGCAATTTGACCTCGATGTGCAAAAGCTACCTTTATCAAAGGAAAAAATGACAGAAACATCTAACGTTTACCTTGACCAGCAGAATGTCATAATAGAGTTAGACCCAGCGGAGAGCTACATATACCTAGGGGTAATTGAAGGGGACGGAATAAGGCATTCAGGATCAGGAGAGAATGTTATCGCAGAGTAAGAGCAATACTAAAGACAGAGCCGAATGCGAGAAACAGGATCGAAGCGATCAATGCTATACCAGTCGTGACTTACAGTTTCAATATCGTTAACTGCTCAATCAATGAAATATGTAATCTTGACAGAAAAATACGAAAACTGTTGACAATGCATAGAATGCATCACCCTAAGGCAGATATAGAACGACTGTATCTGCCAAGAAAATAAGGAGGTCGTGGACTTTTACAACTGGCAATAACAATGAAGATTGCTACAATTGGCCTAGACACCTACCTGAAAAACTCGGAGGAATGGATGTTAAAACTTGTCTCAAAACATGAAAACAAGAAAGCAACATGCTCAGTAACAAAACAGGCAAAGGAATATCTAAGTGAATTCCGAATACAACAAATTTCGGAATTAGACATACAAGAAACAAGCAGAGAAAAAGCTAAGTGCATGAAAACCCGTGCTAAAACTGCTGCCTTAGATATTCTGAATGATAAATGGCAAGAAAAACCTCTCTATGGCAAATACCCAAAGAGAGCGAATAATGCAGATGTTGACAAAGCACTGACTCATCAATGGCTAATGGCCTCTGGCTTAAAATCTGAAACAGAAGGGTTTATCATAGCAACTCAAGATCAATGCCTACCCACAAGGAACTACCAGGCCAACATATTAAAAGAACGGCAGTAGCCCAACATGTCGTGTATGCCGACAATAAAATGAAACCATTGATCATGTTGTCTCCATGTGCAGTCTTCTTGCGCCTACAGAATATCTCAACAGGCATGATAGAGCAGCACAATATATTCACAGCGTAATTTTCAAAAACCTGGATTTGTCCCATGATAAAAACTGGTGGGAGCACAAACTACCTCCAGTGCTTGAAAATGATCAGATCTCACTCTTTTGGAACTTCATCATTCAAACTGACAGAAAGATATATGCGAATAGGTCAGACGTCATACTGAAAGACTTCAGGCAAAAAACATGCCTCCTCATTGATAATAATAATAATAATAATAATAATAATAATAATAATAAACTTAACTGATTGGAAGTATTATGTACATTGTGTTGTCTTTGTATAAAAGATGGGTCTCAGTAAATATTCTGTTCAATACCACAGATTTGCTTGTCAGTTGTTAGACCTTAACCAGTTGAACATGTCCCTTAGAGGCTGACGATATGTGCATCTCTGATCACGACCAGAATCAATAGGGGAGGAACATTGCCATGTGTTGAGAGGAATTCTTTGGGTTTGGATAATTCACCTCTGGAAATATGGGTGTTTCGTTCAACATACTTAAACAAACCTTATTCGGGGACCTTTTGAACGGGATGGGCTACTCGACCTGAAGAAAATTCTAACAGTAAGGTCATGCGCTGTTAATATTGATATGAGATCACCATGTCGCGCACATATGGTTGTGATGCATGTGCCTGGTTTACCCATATCAGACGGGTAATCATGATGGGTATACTGGGCTTCGCATACGTTACCCCAGTGTGACATTGATGGCATGTACAGCCCTCCCACTCAATAATAATAATGAAAACAACAACAACAACAACAACAATAATAATAACAACAACAACAACAACAATAATAATAACATTAATAATAATAATAATAATAATAATAATAATAATAATAATAATAATAATAATAATAATAATAATAATAATAAAAGAATAAGGAGATTTAAAAAAATCTACTATATATTTTGTGAAAATTTTACCTTTCTTTTCTCCCTGACTACCCGAATATGTAAGCATACCTTTTACTGCAACGAAACAATTATATGTACGATAAAAAAAATTAAGGAGGTAAGCACCTCCCAATATATACAAACTGCACAATTACAAAAACTGTAAACCACAGCAAAAGTTATAAAAAGAGAAGAAAAGTTTTAAAAATTCAAAAATTCAACGATGTGAACATCAGTATATATATATATATATATATAATATATATATATATATATATATATATATATATATATATATATATTATATATATATATATATATGTATATATATATATTATATAGAGGGTACTATTATTCATAGGTATCGCACGCTAGGATGGACTTTTTCAGTCAAAACTACTAAAATAAGCAAATTGTACCGAATGCAAAACTTCAAAGCGAGTCATTTAAAAACAGATGTTTTTAAGTGTTGTTGTTGTTGTGAAGGCGCATGGCTCAGTGGTTAGAGCGTCGAGCTTACGATCGTGAGGTTGTGAGCTCGAATCCCGGACCGGGCTGCGTTTTGTGTTCTTGAGCAAAGCACTTTATTTCACGTTGCTCCAGTTCACTCAGCTGTAGAAATGAGTTGCGACGTCACTGGTGCCAAGCTGTATCGACCTTTGTCTTTCCCTTGGATAACACTAGTGGCGTGGAGAGGGGAGGCTGGTATGCATGGGCGACTGCTGGTCTTCCATAAACAACCTTGCCCAGACTTGTGTCTAGGAGGGTAACTTTCTAGGTGCAATCCCATGGTCATTCATGACCGAAGGGGGTCTTTACCCCCTTTTTAGTAGTTTTGACTGAAAAAGTCCCTCCTAGCGTGCGGTACCTATGAATAATAGTACCCTCTATATTTCCCCTAAATGCTCACAGATGCATACCACAGATTGAAATTTTGAAATCGTATCTATATACGCGTCTTAATATTTGTCCTTTCCCTTGTAGGGGGTGAAGTGGGATTTATTTCTGACTATTGATTCATCATTTAAATCTTTATTGTTGAAGAATTCAGTAAGTCGGAGGTGACGGTTGAAGTGTTCAATATCAGATTTCAGTTCAATGAGATTAGGGGTGGGTGTGCGACAAGAAGAATTACGCAAGATTCCATTAAGTAAGCATATGCGGCGACGGAAAATTCCAAATTTTTTCATTTTACAAATATGCACGGGACGATCCGCAATGCTGAAAAGCAATGGAGCTACATTTCATCAAAACATTCTCTCCAAGGTTGAGTGCTTGAAAGAAAAGCAGAGACAGTACGTTTTGTAAGTGTTATACTAATGTTCTCTAATACAAAATCATGGAATTGAAAGAGGCGTGATCGAAGTTTCGCAGTATAAACATGACATATTCCCAACCACACACACACGCACACAAACACACACACAGAAACATGCACACACACACACAATTCATCAAGGAATCCTCTATAAAATTGAATGTTTGAAGGTGAAGTGGAGAATTTTAATTCTTTATTCGAAATGTGGCTCATCTCTACAAATGTTCAGACATATCTATGTGTAGCATTGGGATGTTCTAGCTTTACGTATATATATGTATGGATGTGTGAGTGTGTTTGTATATATATATATATATATATATATATATATATTCGTTTTATTTTATTTACTGATTGATTTTTAAAATTGTTGATTTGTAAATATTATACTAATGTATTTCATGCAGTATTTTCACACTTTATCAAAAATTCCCTCCAAAAATGAATGTTTGGAAGGATATATTCTAAATATTCTTCAAAGAGGAGAAAAAGAAAGAAAGGAGGGAAAAGGAAAGAAGAAAAGAAAACAAGAAGAGCGATAGTAAGAAAGCAAAAAGACTTTCAGTGATGACCAAGCCTCACCTGTTTTTTATATTTACTTTTTATATTTATTTTTTTGAAGCGGTCACCATCCTTAAACGCATTCCGATACAATAGTAAAATGAATAAATAATTAAATAAATGAATGAATGATGATTAGGAAGGTGGATAGCCCTTCTCTCTCTCTTACCCTCTACCCATCTGTCTATCTATCTATCTATCTATCTATCTATCTATCTATCTATCTATCTATCTATCTATCTATCTATCTATCATCTATCTATCTATCTATCAACCTATCTACCTAGTATATTTCTATCTATCCATCTCCATTGTCTTGGAACATCACCCATAAAAACAAAAACAATGTTCTCTTCTATACAAAACCCCCGAAAAAACATGTTTTATATAAATGAACAAGCTGTTTGTACAATCACAAAATTGTATTTGACAAGTTCTAGAGAGGAACCAAAACGCTAATAATAAAGAAGAAATAAAAGGATTTTTTCCAAAATTCTGACGACATTTTTCTCAATATATATACATATATATATACATACATATCTTTATATTTATTTATATATATATATATATATATATTATATATATATATATTCGTTTTATTTTATTTACTGATTGATTTTTAAAATTGTTGATTTGTAAATATTATACTAATGTATTTCATGCAGTATTTTCACACTTTATCAAAAATTCCCTCCAAAAATGAATGTTTGGAAGGATATATTCTAAATATTCTTCAAAGAGGAGAAAAAGAAAGAAAGGAGGGAAAAGGAAAGAAGAAAAGAAAACAAGAAGAGCGATAGTAAGAAAGCAAAAAGACTTTCAGTGATGACCAAGCCTCACCTGTTTTTTATATTTACTTTTTATATTTATTTTTTTGAAGCGGTCACCATCCTTAAACGCATTCCGATACAATAGTAAAATGAATAAATAATTAAATAAATGAATGAATGATGATTAGGAAGGTGGATAGCCCTTCTCTCTCTCTTACCCTCTACCCATCTGTCTATCTATCTATCTATCTATCTATCTATCTATCTATCTATCTATCTATCTATCTATCTATCTATCTATCTATCTATCTATCAACCTATCTACCTAGTATATTTCTATCTATCCATCTCCATTGTCTTGGAACATCACCCATAAAAACAAAAACAATGTTCTCTTCTATACAAAACCCCCGAAAAAACATGTTTTATATAAATGAACAAGCTGTTTGTACAATCACAAAATTGTATTTGACAAGTTCTAGAGAGGAACCAAAACGCTAATAATAAAGAAGAAATAAAAGGATTTTTTCCAAAATTCTGACGACATTTTTCTCAATATATATACATATATATACATACATATCTTTATATTTATTTATATATATATATATATAATATATATATATATATATATATATATATATATACACGCACACACACACATATATATATATGTATGTGTATATATATATGTATATATATATATGTATGTGTATATATATATATGTATGTATATATATATGTATGTATATATATATATATGTATATATATTGAGAAAAATGATATCTAGAATTTGTGGGAAAGTTCCTAGCAACGAACCTTCCCTTACAGTTCCGTGAAGCCGTTGCTTCACGGAACTGTAAGGGAAGGTTCGTTGCTAGGAACTTTCCCACAAATTCTAGATATCATTCTATTATCAATTCACATAAGGTAAGAATGGCTTTCTCTAACACTAGGAATCTTTCACAAATTATATCTTCCCATAATACCAAGCTGCTAAACAAAGATTCTTCACCCGGGAGTTCCAACACTAATCTTACCAATTCCAACCCATCATACAATCATAATAATAGAAATAGTATTAATAGTACCAGCATTGGTAGCAGCGATAGTGTTAACAATGATAATATTAATAATAGTATTAGTCGTGTTAATAACATTGGTAGTGTTGATGGTAACAACAATAACGGTATTATTGTCGGTGATATTGCTGGTTGTAGTACAATTAATAATACTAATAATAATAGAAATAGTGTAGTTGTTAGCGCTAGTAATAATAAGGACAACAATCATAACAATAAAAACTTCGTCTCGATCTCGGAGGACAACCCTAACAGAATTAAATTTTTGTCTAGTAATTCAAAAATTAAGAATTCCATTTACCAGTGTAGAATTTCTTCCGGTACCGATGTTTTCTTCTATATAGGAGCGTCCACTTCTCAGTTATCCAAGAGAATTTCTAACCACTATTCGACATTCAGAGATAGGAAAAAACGACATAGTACAGGACTAAGTAAATTAGTTTGGCGTCTTAAAGACAACAATATAACTTTCAAGCTGGATTGGTTCATATTGTCTGTATCCTTTCCTTTTGATAAGGGCAGGAGGTTTTGTAACATTTGTAACTCTGAGCTCTTCCATATTCTTTTCTCTAAGGTTCCCCTAGTAAACACACTCATAGAAAAATCGTACAAATGTAAACATTGGCAGAAACATACTTTCTACTCATATAAATGATAACGATAGTCACTGTGGTTTTAACATTTAGCTTCACGTCCACACCACTACTATAGAGAAATTCTTTCCTGTCTCCGAACATTCTTTCAATCAACGTACACTTCCCCTTCCCTACCTATTACTCCTTTATATCTTCCCTTACTACTACCTATCGTCTGTCTCTCTCCCACACACACAATCACACACACAGGCACAAATGCAGTTATTTACACACACACATACACACACACACAAACACACGCACTCATTAACACAAGCACACACCCACACATTTCCATACATACAGCAAACATACTGTCCCCTACCTATTTTTACTTCCTTCTACTATCCATTTTTGACGTCAATGCTTATAACGGATTTAAAAAAAAACAACTCATTATCGCTTTGGTTACCATGTAGGCAATCATCGAAATTTTTGTTTGTCTTGTTGTTGAGAGAGGCTTCTTTTGCTTTCCTGATGAGAAGATTGCATAATGCACCCTTTATTCCTTCGGAATGAAAATATGCTGTCTTCGAAACATGTGTCGAGAGTAAAGGAATTTTGTTAAAATCTTCGTTCGACTCCATTCTTTTATTTATTCATATACAATACACAAATTTCTACCCATGAACCCGGAGTTTCTACCCTCTACAGGTCGCTTCAACCGTGTTTTCTGACGGGAATTTGCTACCCAGGTTTCGGTTAAACGAATTTTCCATGCTGACGATAAACATAGGATAATTCATTCACCTACTTACATATATATATATATATATATATATATGTATATAAACAAATGATGCAGCACGAAGCTTTGTCAGTGAACAGGTCGCGGTCTCAAAGCGACGAAAATATTTTGACAAATTAAATTTAAATGTTGAAGTGAATCTAACGGTTTTGTGTGTTTCTTAAATGGCTTATAAACACCTTCCACGCTGCAATTGTTTTCGTTCCAGCACACGATCTCAGATCAAGTCACTTGCTATGCAAGTATATCTCCGTAATATATATATATATAACTAAAAATAAGGGTGTCTAAGAGACATCACCATGCCGAAATAGCAGTCAAATCCCTGACTCTAAAAGCCACCTTAAATGTTCATATCGCACCATGAGATAAAACAGAGGGAGAAAATATACTAGCAAAAAGATATTACTGAATAGTCTATTTTGCTAGTCTAATTTGTCCCTCTGTCTTATCTCATGGTGCGATATGAACGTTTAAGGTTGCTTTTAGGGTCAGGAATTTGACTGCTATTTCGGCATGGTGGGGTCTCTTAGACACCCTTATTTTTAGTTCTAAAAAATTATTACCTTTGTATGGTATTTTTTTCCCATGCTGGCCACTTGATAATATCGATATTTAAATATCGATATTATCCTTATTTATAAATTTATATATTTATATATATATATATATATATTATATATATATCAGGGGCAAACAAGTACGTATACGAGTCGCACTGCATATTAGAAGACGCTAATGTCTGAAGACTACCTGACATATCAGCATAAAAATAACACTTGTACTCATGCAAATAAACGTAACAGATTCATGAAATGGTCCAATTACATATCAACTTATCTCAACATTAAGGGGCAATCTCTTTTTCTATCAT
>NC_043000.1:72350893-72413393 GCF_006345805.1 Octopus sinensis | reverse complement strand
AGAAGTTTCTTCAAAGTTGCCAGGGCTTCATGTGGCTAATAAAGAAACATTTTCCCAGAGGCCATAAGTATTACAAACTCTTCAACCTCTATAATGTCATGGTAAGCTACTCCTGCTTAGACAACATCGCATCTAACACTGCATGCATCAACAACCATAAAAACCCACCTATACAAACTCCAAGCCCAGCCTGCAACTTTTGCACCTACCCTCTAGGAGGATCCTGCCTCTCAAGGGCTGTAGTATACAGAGCCACCCTTACACCATCCGATAGCATCCCTAGGCACCATCTACTAACCCGTAGTATCCATCAACAAGAAATATGAGGCATCGTATTGTTGTCACCAGAAGTACACCCTTCTGGTAAATTTCAAGCACTAACCACCGACAACCCGGATACACATCTTTAGTACCAGTCATGGCCCAGCACCGCCTGCACGAAGGTCACCATTACAAATTAACCCCCATGAACAGAACCGCAAATCACCAATCCCCAACATTTCTGCATGTCTGTCTACCCGCATACTCTCACCCCTTATACATCACCCTTTATGTATGTGTACACGAGTATATATGCGCGCACGCGCAAGTGCGTGACTACTTATATGCATCCGCTCACCGTATGCATGAACATGGATGTGTGTACACGCGTGCACGCCTATATACATGTGCACCCGCGCATGAGTATGTACACATGCATATTTGTGTGAGCGCGCGTGTACGTGTGCTTGTGTGCATATGTACATGGAGATAAAGGTGTGCCCGTGTGTGTTCCCGTGTGTGTGTGAATGTGTGTGCGTGTGTGTGCATGTGCACGCGTGTATGTGTGTGTGTGTGTGTGTGCATATATGCCTTCGTATGTGTATGCCTGTGAGTATGAGCGTGTGTATGTGTGAGTGTGTGTGCATGCCTGTGGATGTATGAATGTACATCTAACGCACATAATATTCGTATATGTACGGACGCATACACGCAGATATATGGACATATACATGTACATATATACACATATAGCCTATATCTACCACTCTTTCCGACTTCTCCCCAACCACACGGCCGATTTCTTGTCCACCACGCGATCGATTTTCTGTTCGCCATGCATTATTTTCCAACTAATTGCTGTCGCTGGATTATCATCATCAAGCTGATATACCGCGGGCTAACGTCCAGTAATAAACTTTAACTCTCTTCAATCGAACTCTCATTCAGATATTCAGATCTCAAAGGCCAAAGACTAGCTACACGCTTAAAATTCAGAGTACCAAGGTATCTGAATCAAACTGTTTTGATCTATCTATCTATCTATCTATCTATCTATCTATCTATCTATCTATCTATCTATCTATCTATCTATCTATCTATCTATCTATCTATCTGTCTGTCTGTCTAATATTTGGGACTAATGGGTATATGTCAATTAGGGTGTTGATGTGTCGAGTAAAGCCCTGGCACGGTTTGGGCTACCTCGTATCATCTGCAGTTGGGGTATATTTCCGTTGGATCTACTTCAGGAATTCAGCAGTGTTAGTTGAGACAATAATCGATTAAGAAAGCAGAAGATGGAATTTGTACTGATCTTTATGACCGCCCGATTTCAAGATCTTTAGCGAGACACTTTATGTATGAATGTACCTGGTATAATCCAGTCTGCAAAATTAATGCAACTCAATATGATGCACAGCGTCCCACCCATGAGGGACAGACGCAGAATGGGTCGAAACGATCGTCGTACAAAATAAAGACTAATACCAAATCCGTCTTCTGTTTCCTTAATCGATTATAAACATATATATAAATCTATCTCTCTACACACACGTATACATATACACGTGAAGGAAAAGACTTTCATCATGTTGAGCGAAGAGTTTATGTTCTCATTACTTTTAGCATGTCCTCCATTTCATATTCTGTGCCGGGCAATGATTTTCGTTTCACTCGTGAGTGATAAATTTAATATGAGCTATAAAGCTGCGTCGCAACCGTCACATATGAGGGGGTACCCAAAAGTAACCGGAGACGTTCTGCTGCTAGAAGACACTTGATGCGACCCCCAGTGTAAATTTCCCAACAGGCGTCGTCGACTGAAGTTGTACTGCCACGTTGTGCGTCTTTATTTTCAAGTGCTTCTTCCCTGTTCGTCGATTTTTGCGATGGCTGAATCGAAAGAACAGCGTGCTTCCGTGAAATTCTGTTTTCTGCTGGGGAAAACGAGAACCAAAACTCTTGTCATGTTTCAGACAGCTTACAAGGACGGTGCCATAAGCAAAGTTTACGAGTGATTTCTACGCTTTAGGAATGGTCACTTGTCACTTGAAGACCGACCTCGTTCAGGATGAACATCGACCTCCCGAACGAATGAAAGCATCATGAAAATTCATGAACTGATCTTGTAGGACCATCACCGAACAACTAACTGGTATATCCTGGAGCTCCTACCATCGAATTTTGAGCGAGGAATTGGGAATGAAAAGAGTTGCAGCAAAATTTGTGTTTCGCTTGCTCACGGAATATCAAAAGCAGTCAAGTTTGAATGTGTGTCGTGAACTAAAAGAACATTTGGAAATTGATCTGGACGTTTTCTTGAAGGTCATCACTGGTGACGAAAGCTGGTACTACGGTTACGACCCGGAAACGAAGCAGCAATCAAGTCAATGGAAGCAGCAATCAAGTCAATGGAAGCATTCAATGTTACCAAGCCCCAAAAGTGCGCGTCAAGTGAAGTCCAATGTCAAGACGATGCTGATTTGTTTCATCGATGCGAAAAGAATTGTTCACAGATAATTTGTTCTTCCTGGTGAAACTGTTAACCAGATTTTGCTTGGCAGTTCTGAAGCGTTTGTGCGGGGAGATGAAAAAAACCCTACCTGTGACAAAGTCGTGAGTGGGGGTTTCATCACAACAATGCGCCTACGCACACCACCTTGTGTATGACAGTTTTTGCCACAAATGGGATGATCCCGCTTATCCACCTTCCCTATTCGCTCGATCTTGCTCCCTGTGGCATTTTTCTGATACCCCGAATGGGGAAAGTCGTTAAATGAGAACATTTTGCAGATGTGTAAGAGGTGAAGAAAAAAAGACGGAGGTGTTAAAAGGTATCACTTTGCACGAGTTCCAGGACTACTTCGAAGAGCGGAAAACATGTCTGGGCCGATGCATTGCTTCAAAGGGAGAATATTTTGAAGGTGATAAAAGTGTAAACATGTAAAACTAGGTGAATAAAATAATAATGCAAAAATCTGATTTCTTTTTTGGTACGCCTCTCATCCTTAGCAACTTCTGTATCTTTTTGGTGAGCTGAAGTAGGTAACTTTCAACAGAATATTGAAAACAGCAACTATTTCCCCAATGAACTGGAACATAATAGTGCAGCAAATTTGGTCAAGGAAAAACACTGCAATATTTTCTGAATTATTACTCGCATAAAATAACCTACATTGGGATTACGCTAAATGTTTGCATATGGATGCAATATCAGCTAAAACATATAGACGACATCCAACTACAGACATTTGTTTTTTAAATGCTAAAATTTCAAGAAATATATCAAATATTTACAAGTACATTTGTAAATTACTACAAACCTGATTTGCTTCTAATCCAATATTCAAATTCTTGACGAAGTATTTAACAAAATTCAATTGTTTCTCAAAATCGCTCTTCCATATGCTGGTTGAAGAATCTAATACGAACACAATATCTGCTACTTTATTGCATCGTCCTGTATATTTACCTAAAAATAACACCAACAACATCGTAAATTTCAGGTAAAAAGACCGGCATTATAGTAATATGAACTAATGAGGGAACTTCGGCGTGGTCACTCAATCTTCTAGAAATTGCAGCCAAATTTGACTTATCTCAATAAATAAATAAATTAATTAAAAATAAAATAAAGAACAATGTACTAGGTTATATATAAGCAATATCATACAAAAATCAATTAAAATAACTCACGATTGAAAGCTTCTGATTGTATTATGAATATCTGAAATGATCATAAACATAACATTAATACATTTCGAATAGGGAAATCATCTTGAAGCATAATATATTCTATTCCTAAACATAATTCTAAAACCGCCGCACTACCTAAAACATATCCACAATTATCTCATTATGGCGACGATACAGGAGTATGTATAGGATTTCTTTTCAAAACTTAAACCATTGTTCGATGAAAACAGGTTTTGCGAGTAAGAATGTGTGCTACTTTTTATTTAGCTAGTAAAATGTGTGAGAAAGCAGTAAAGTTAGCAATGATACCTACCTTTAAAGATTTGGGGAGAATTTAAATATGCTCGTCTGTTATGAACCGGAAGTAATTAAAGAATCAGTTCGCTGAACAACTCAAGAACCAGAGTGTTGGACAATTTTCTAACCCAATGTAATTGCACACCAGTTCGAATTTTGATTGTGCCCGGCCACAAATCCGATGCTCCTCTGAGACAAGACTATGTCATTATCTAATTTACGACATTCGATATTCCAAATTATATGGTGAATATCTGTACTTTTGAACCTAAATGTCTCTCCTCGCCAGACATCGACGTGAAACTTCAACAATTCATGTCTGTAATGCAAGCCATATGCTACAAATATGTCCCAGAGAGAAAGGCCACTGTACACAAGAACAAAATCCCCAGAGAGAGGAAAATTCTAATGAGACGGCGTACAAAATTTTCAAATCGCCTAAACAAACAGATTGAAAGCATTGAAAAGTCCCGCCTAAAAATAAAACTGTTGGAAATCGAAAAATGTCTGAAACCCTCCCATGAAAAGGAAAGAGCAGACAAAGAAGCCTGGGCTATAGACAACATAAAATCTAACCCCAAAGCTTTCTACAGGTATGCCAAAGAAACGACTAACAGGGGGGAGGGCTACAGGAAAATCAAAGAGTGAGAATGTATTCTGTATGACTGGTGTTAAAATTCGAATTGTTTTAAGAATGAGTGCTATAGCGTTTGGGTGTGAGAAATTGCCTACATGTATGTGTGTGTGCGCCTATGTATGTGTGGCAGTGTGTTTAGAAGTGTGTTTAGATGAAATGAAAACAGACTCAGCTACTGGCCCCGATGGATTCCCGGCAATCCTCCTAAAAGCATGTAAGAGAGTCCTAGCAAGACCACTGCAGTTCCTCTTTCAGAGCTTCCTTGCAGCTGGCAAACTTCCAAGAAAACTGAAGGAAGGTAAAATATGCCCCATTCATAAAGGAGGTAGCAGAGCGGAAGCCAAGAACTATAGACCTATCTCTCTGACCTCACACATCAGCAAGGTCATGGAACGAATAGTCAGAAGGAAGCTGATCACCTTCCTTGAAGAAAATGACTTGCTGCCCGACACCCAACATGGTTTCCGACCAGGGAGAAGCTGTTTAACTCAGCTCCTACAACACTATGACTGGGTGCTGAAACGGCTGCTCAACCACTCAAATGTGGAAGTGATATATCTCGACTTTGCAAAGGCCTTTGATAAAGTCGATCATGGAATGATATGTCACAAACTGCGTGATCTCAACATAGTTGGAAAACTGGGAGAATGGCTTCATGACTTTCTGAAAGATAGAAGTCAGGTGGTAGTGGCCAATGGGGCCACTTCCATTAACACGCAAATAGTGAGCGGTGTTCCGCAGGGCACTGTTCTGGGACCACTACTGTTCATAATGGCCCTCTCAGACATGCCCTCAGCCACGCAGAGAGCCACGATCACAAGTTATGCAGATGATACAAAAGTCTCACAGGCAATACAGAACCCTGAGGACACTAAACACCTGCAATGTGAGCTAGACAAAATATACAAGTGGGCCGAAAAGAATAGCATGCAGTTCAATGCTGAAAAGTTTCAAGCTCTATACTATCAGCATGCAAAACTAAATGCAATACCCAATGAATACACTGGACCCGGAGGAATAGCAATCCCAGAGGCACAATCAGTGCGTGACCTGGGTATTTACATGAGTGATGACGCGACCTTTCGTGTACATGTTGCTAAATTGGCAATGAAATGTAGACGACTGGCCGGATGGATCCTCAGAACCTTTAGAACAAGAGAAGAAGAAACCATGATGGTCCTCTGGAGGACACTTGTCCTAAGCCACTTTGACTACTGCTCTCAGTTATGGTCACCATCCAGTGTCAAGTTGATCACAGAGCTCGAGGCGATCCAACGTAGCTACACGAAGAAGATAGCCTCTATGCAGAATGTAAGCTACTGGGAAAGACTCAGGAAATTAAAATTATATTCCCTGGAGCGTAGGCGGGAAAGATATGCCATAATATACATCTGGAAGATCCTGGAGGGAAGTGTCCTGAACTTTGGCATCGAGAGTTACGCAAATGCCAGAACTGGGCGCCACTGCGTGGTGCCTAGGACTCCAAACTTGCCATCAAGATGTAGGACAAGATTCTGTGATAGCCTGGGCTTCCGAGGCCCACAGCTCTTCAATATCCTCCCGAAGAACCTGAGAGACCTGCATGGGGTGGATACAGATGTCTTTAAAATGAAGCTGGATCTCTTCCTGTCAGGTGTCCCAGATGAACCAACTTCACGGCAGGAGGTGCAGATGAGGGCAGCTGCATCGAACTCTCTCATGCACCAAATAGCAGCTGCTAGAAAGCCTTCATGAAGTGAAACCAAGTAGCAACACCAAATGGCGGTGCCCCAGCATGGCCACAGCTCATAAGCTGAAACTGGAAAAAATCAAATCTACTTTCCCTATAACACAGCTTTGTCAGCTGTACATCAGCAACAAATACTTCTATTTATTTGAAGTATTTTACATTTTCCAAAGTTAAGAGTATACATTCCAAATATTAGCAATTGTTCAACAAACTTTTATTCTGCATTAAGGTATCTATCTCTACTTACCTCCATCTCTCCGCCAGCAATATATAGAAAAACAAAAGCCAATATGAGAGTTTCTTTCGTGGTAATTGCCGTAGTGTAGATTGTTCTAACAAAATATTCACGTTTGAGTGGGGATAATATTACTTCTCAGTATTAATAGTGCTTCTGTCGCTAATATATATATTTTTAACAAGTTGACTGACTAATAGTAATACCAGCACCTGTTCTGGCACTATTTTTCTACATTTCATTGACGAGACGATGGATCGCTGGTACCTCTAGTGGTTGAGTGTCTATCATTGATGAGACTAAGGAAGGTCGAAATCACGTGAGCTGGTGGTCTCGGCTGAGATTTATCTTGCTGCTAGCGATATAAACAAGAGTGTATTTTGCACCAAAAGCCAATTGAAAGTTTCTCTCATGGTAACTACCGCAGTATAGTTTGTTCTAACGGAACATTCACGTTTAAGTGGGGATAAATATTACTACATATATATATATGTATATATCTCAATAGCCAAGATAAAACTCTGAGTTTCGGATGCCGAGGTGGAAATCCACAACACCATCTCTTCGGTTATCTGGCCAGATATTATTGTAATATATCCGTGTCAGAGTTTACTCAAGCTGTTTTGCATATTCCATCGGAAAATTATAAACATTACGATTATTACGTAATTCCGAGCTTTCTAAACAGCTGTCGAGTCAAGGAATTATGAATTTTCTTCTAAGTATTCTTTATTTTTTATGCTCTATGTATATATGTTTGCATGTGCATATATATATATATATATATATATATATATATATATATAGTGTAGGAAGAAATGGAGCTGAACGAAGATTTAACAAAATTCCTTTTTATTATTTTCTACATATGTTTCAAAGGCTGCAAAGTCCCTAATTCGGATTGAATAATGAGACCATTTTGCAGGAAAATCCAGGAACTTAATTCTCCAACAAAATGCACATCAAACTTTTCGACAAACGCTCGCGAGGAGCCCATGGGATAAATGGCACAGAACTGTCTCTCAATATGCGTTGACGCCAGGCCGGGTGAAAGCCGACGAAAAAGTCCGTTGCGATAAAACAAGGTCAAAATCCGGCTAACAGGGGAGAGGGCTACAGGAAAATCAAAGAGTGAGAATGTATTCTGTATGACTGGTGTTAAAATTCGAATTGTTTTAAGAATGAGTGCTATAGCGTTTGGGTGTGAGAAATTGCCTACATGTATGTGTGTGTGCGCCTATGTATGTGTGGCAGTGTGTTTAGAAGGCTGCAAGGGAGAGAGATATAGCAGCTATTAATGGTCAAGCAGCTGAAAAAAACTGTGTCTGTGTGTTCGTCTGTAACCAGTTGGTAGAGGGATGGAATGTCAACAATGGGAGGATAACAGTGACATCCCTGAAGGCAGTTCTAGATAAGTAGCAGTTCTTACGCTAATAGGGGAATGATTTCCCCTTACAAATTTAATTCAAAATTCTTTTCTTTTCTTAGGAAATCAAGGGGTTAACTATCTTAGACTTCATTGGAATGTAAGAAATGTGTGCAGCCTCCAGTGCGGGCATCTAAAAGAATTTTTCCACAATCGAGTTAACAAGTTGCCCTTGGGCGAACAGAATATGAAATAGTTCTGAGTTGCAAAGATTACAGATTCTTTTGCCTCTATCAAACGGTAAAGACACCGATAAAATCGACCATTCCAGTCTAAAGGTTGAATTCGCGTTCTTCAAACGCCAGACTACTTTACTTAGTCCAGTAGCGTGTTGCTTTCCAAAATCGCGAAACGTTGAGAAATGATTCGATATTCTAACAGCCAATTTCGATGATGAAGCTCCGATATACATATAGACATCTGAATCAGTATAAACTGTGCACTGGTAAATGGCGCTTCTAATCTTGGAATTACTAGATAAGAACCTTATTCTATTGGGGTTAGCTTCCGATATTAATACGGCGTTCTTATTACTATGATGATTGTAAAAACTACGGCTGTCTTCGACATTATTAACCCCATCATCATTACTATTTAATGCAATATCGCCTGTATACTCCCTGCCACTGAGAACGCTGTAATTGCTAATGTCCGTGATACTACTGTTGTTAAAACCGCTGCTAATATTGTTGTTGGGACTCCCTACATTATTGACTCGATCAGTGCCCTTATCCCTATTACCATTACTTACGTTAAAGTCGCTACCCTTGCTCTTATCCTTATTACTATTACTAACTCCAAGGCTGGCATGGAGGTTGCTAATATCTGTGCCAGTTCTATTATTATTATTATTATTATTATTACTGCGTGTTATTAGTCTGGCGTTTGAAGAACGCGAATTCAACCTTTAGACTGGAATGGTCGATTTTATCGGTGTCTTTACCGTTTGATAGAGGTTTGTCGAAAAGTTTGATGTGCATTTTGTTGGAGAATTAAGTTCCTGGATTTTCCTGAAGAGAAGGCTGCAAAATGGTCTCATTATTCAATCCGAATTAGGGACTTTGCAGCCTTTAAAACATATGTAGAAAATAATAAAAAGGAATTTTGTTAAATCTTCGTTCAGCTTCATTTCTTCCTACACTAAATATATAAACTTCAAATTTCCGCATTAAGGCACGGGTTTGAGACCCCATGGTCGTAACCTCAACCGTGATTTTTCTGTTGTGATTTTTGCTACCCAGGTATCGGTTATCTTTTGAATAATCCGTAACAAGATAATTCATTTATCCATTTCAATAACTATATATATATATATATATATACACACACACACACACACACACATATATATATATATATATATATATATATATATATATATATATATATATATATATATATATATATATATACATATATACATATATATATATATATATATATATATATATATATATATATATATATATATATATATATATATATATATACATATATATATATATGTATACATATATATATGTATATATCTCAATAGCCAAGATAAAACTCTGAGTTTCGGATGCCGAGGTGGAAATCCACAACACCATCTCTTCGGTTATCTGGCCAGATATTATTGTAATATATCCGTGTCAGAGTTTACTCAAGCTGTTTTGCATATTCCATCGGAAAATTATAAACATTACGATTATTACGTAATTCCGAGCTTTCTAAACAGCTGTCGAGTCAAGGAATTATGAATTTTCTTCTAAGTATTCTTTATTTTTTATGCTCTATGTATATATGTTTGCATGTGCATATATATATATATATATATATTATATATATATATATATATATATAGTGTAGGAAGAAATGGAGCTGAACGAAGATTTAACAAAATTCCTTTTTATTATTTTCTACATATGTTTCAAAGGCTGCAAAGTCCCTAATTCGGATTGAATAATGAGACCATTTTGCAGGAAAATCCAGGAACTTAATTCTCCAACAAAATGCACATCAAACTTTTCGACAAACGCTCGCGAGGAGCCCATGGGATAAATGGCACAGAACTGTCTCTCAATATGCGTTGACGCCAGGCCGGGTGAAAGCCGACGAAAAAGTCCGTTGCGATAAAACAAGGTCAAAATCCGGCTAACAGGGGAGAGGGCTACAGGAAAATCAAAGAGTGAGAATGTATTCTGTATGACTGGTGTTAAAATTCGAATTGTTTTAAGAATGAGTGCTATAGCGTTTGGGTGTGAGAAATGCCTACATGTATGTGTGTGTGCGCCTATGTATGTGTGGCAGTGTGTGTTTAGAAGGCTGCAAGGGAGAGAGATATAGCAGCTATTAATGGTCAAGCAGCTGAAAAAAACTGTGTCTGTGTGTTCGTCTGTAACCAGTTGGTAGAGGGATGGAATGTCAACAATGGGAGGATAACAGTGACATCCCTGAAGGCAGTTCTAGATAAGTAGCAGTTCTTACGCTAATAGGGGAATGATTTCCCCTTACAAATTTAATTCAAAATTCTTTTCTTTTCTTAGGAAATCAAGGGGTTAACTATCTTAGACTTCATTGGAATGTAAGAAATGTGTGCAGCCTCCAGTGCGGGCATCTAAAAGAATTTTTCCACAATCGAGTTAACAAGTTGCCCTTGGGCGAACAGAATATGAAATAGTTCTGAGTTGCAAAGATTACAGATTCTTTTGCCTCTATCAAACGGTAAAGACACCGATAAAATCGACCATTCCAGTCTAAAGGTTGAATTCGCGTTCTTCAAACGCCAGACTACTTTACTTAGTCCAGTAGCGTGTTGCTTTCCAAAATCGCGAAACGTTGAGAAATGATTCGATATTCTAACAGCCAATTTCGATGATGAAGCTCCGATATACATATAGACATCTGAATCAGTATAAACTGTGCACTGGTAAATGGCGCTTCTAATCTTGGAATTACTAGATAAGAACCTTATTCTATTGGGGTTAGCTTCCGATATTAATACGGCGTTCTTATTACTATGATGATTGTAAAAACTACGGCTGTCTTCGACATTATTAACCCCATCATCATTACTATTTAATGCAATATCGCCTGTATACTCCCTGCCACTGAGAACGCTGTAATTGCTAATGTCCGTGATACTACTGTTGTTAAAACCGCTGCTAATATTGTTGTTGGGACTCCCTACATTATTGACTCGATCAGTGCCCTTATCCCTATTACCATTACTTACGTTAAAGTCGCTACCCTTGCTCTTATCCTTATTACTATTACTAACTCCAAGGCTGGCATGGAGGTTGCTAATATCTGTGCCAGTTCTATTATTATTATTATTATTATTATTACTGCGTGTTATTAGTCTGGCGTTTGAAGAACGCGAATTCAACCTTTAGACTGGAATGGTCGATTTTATCGTGTCTTTACCGTTTGATAGAGGTTTGTCGAAAAGTTTGATGTGCATTTTGTTGGAGAATTAAGTTCCTGGATTTTCCTGAAGAGAAGGCTGCAAAATGGTCTCATTATTCAATCCGAATTAGGGACTTTGCAGCCTTTAAAACATATGTAGAAAATAATAAAAAGGAATTTTGTTAAATCTTCGTTCAGCTTCATTTCTTCCTACACTAAATATATAAACTTCAAATTTCCGCATTAAGGCACGGGTTTGAGACCCCATGGTCGTAACCTCAACCGTGATTTTTCTGTTGTGATTTTTGCTACCCAGGTATCGGTTATCTTTTGAATAATCCGTAACAAGATAATTCATTTATCCATTTCAATAACTATATATATATATATATATACACACACACACACACACACACATATATATATATATATATATATATATATATATATATATATATATATATATATATATATATAATATATATATATATATACATAATATATATATATAATATATATATATATATATATATATATATATATATATATATATATATACATAATATATATATATATGTATACATATATATATATGTATATATATATATATAATTATATATATTGGTAAAAACTGTAAGATAACAAAAGAAAGAAAGAGACCTCAATATAATGTAAATAGAGGAAATTTATCTGTAAAATAATATGTGACAATTATTCAATAGCCAAGATAACTTCTGAGTTTCGGAAGGTCAACCCCGAGGACCAAGAAATAAGAACCCACAGAATGGTACAAGCCATAGCCACTCATAATAAAAAGGAATACTTGTGGAATTTCCCGGTGAAGACCTCAGCAAAATGTAAGCACAACGGACCTGATATTATGATTTGGGATAGAGAAGTGAAACTGTGCACAGTTGTGGAAATTAGCTGCTCTGCGGATGTTAACATAAAGCTGGCGATCAGGGAAAAAGCGAATACCTACGCTGAACTATTGAGAAATCTGCAGTTACTCTATCCAGATTACAAGCTCAGATTTATACCTGTAATTATTGGGGCTCTGGTGATATGTAACTAAATACCAATGTTGAGAAGTTAGGCCTCTCAAAACCAGAAGGGAGAAAGCTAATTTGGAGGATACACATTCAATCCCTCACTGGAACTGTAAAAATCTGTAAAACTTTCCAGAAGCTTATCATTTAAATATATATATATGAGCATGTCTGGATATGCAACTATATGCATGAGAATAAATGCATAAAACAAACACATACATACATACATACATACATACATACATACATACATACATACATACATACATACATACATACATGCAAACATACATATATATATATAATATATATATATATATATATATATATATATATATCAGGGGCAAACAAGTACGTATACGAGTCGCACTGCATATTAGAAGACGCTAATGTCTGAAAACTACCTGACATATCAGCATAAAAATAACACTTGTACTCATGCAAATAAACGTAACAGATTCATGAAATGGTCCAATTACATATCAACTTATCTCAACATTAAGGGGCATATTTTTTTCACTCGTTTATTACTATTCTTATTTTATTGTTTTAACTCATGTCCATTGTCCGGAAATCTTTCGTCACACATCTGTGACCGCTTCAGCAACACTTTTCGTTTTCATGTGTATTTTTGCTCCACTTACCACATTCTGTTATTCCAAGATGCGTATCCTTATGTGCGCATGCATTTGAGTCCTTGTTTGTGTGTATGCGTAGTCCATACAGTGCCGGGATGTCATTGCTGGTAGCCTGGAAGTTGTTGGCCGTGCGTTTCTTTGCTCCTAGGATGTTTGACATCATCATATGAGCAGTGAGGATCTTCTCTTTCTCTTTCTCTCTCTCTCCTCATACTCTCGTATCGTTGTTTACATCATATTGGTGATTTGGGGATGCATCACTTAGATGTCGTTCGACAGGCTGTCTACTGATATTCCGCCGGACTTTTCCGTGCGGAAACACACGACTTCCCTATTTCTTGTGCGCTGTATGCGCTTGCGCAGACCACTTGTGGTCTTCTTGCAGAGTCTTCTAGTGTTTTGTTCTAAAATTTTTATAAGTTTAGTACTGGCTATGCTGAATCGTGCTTCTATTTCGTCATTCGTCTGTTGAGGGATGCAAACCCTTTCGTTGAAGGGTACCTACCCAATATGAGGGAAACAACGATACGGGTGTGTGAGGAGAGAGAGAGAAAAGATCCTCAATCTCATATGATGACGTGGTCAAACAACCTAGGAACAAAGAAGCGAACGGCCAAAAACTTCCAGGGCACCAACAATGACATCCCGGCACTGTATGGACTGCACAAGGATCATAAGATAACTACTGACCCAGTGACAGAACCACCGACGAGACCGGTCTGCGGATCCAATGTTGCCAACGACTACCGGATCTCCTACTTCCTCTCAATGATAATACCTTCTAATAGAAATATCCCCAGATGTGTGTGACAGCGTAGAGGAGCTCCTCAGCAGAATAAATGACTGCAACCGTGCACATGACCTGACGAGATGCATAATAGGCAGTATGGACGTAGTGTTCCTGTACCCATCCATTGATGTTGATTTTGGTGCGGAGAAATGCGTGGAGGTGATCAGCGAGAGCGATGTGGAGTTCCGTGGTGCTGACACTGAAGAATTAGGCCTCCTCCTGAGACTGACATGTGACAATGGTTACTTAGATAAACACGACCTTAGTTGTTTCTGTCCCACTAGATCGATAAGAAGTAGAGGCACCCCCACACATACTCATACACAATAACTTCTATAGCCAAGATGACCTCTAAAGAGAGATGGAATGGGCGGACCAGAGCTAATACGGACCCCCGAAAATAATGATCAAGTTAAAAAGATGGTTGTGCATGCGGTGGATGCGAGTACCATGACCACGCTCAAGGGCCATATATTTAAGTTTAGTAACAAGATATACACCCAAGAGGAAGGTGCAGCCATTGGTTTCAGTATAGCTGGCGATGTGGCTAACCTATTTATGGTATGGTGGGATAGGAGACTCAAAGAGAAATTAGCAGAGAACTCCATAAACATAACCATGTACTCCCGCTTTCTAGATAGTATGAACATAGTAGCCAAATGTTGATGATCTAGAAGCTAACACTATGGAGAGCATCCAACAAATAGCTAACTCCATCCACCAGAGTATAGGGTTAGGGTTAGGAGTCTAGTAAACACTCTATTTATTGATTACCCGTTTTAGACACTGAACTCTGACTAGAAACGAAGAACGCTAAGGTCCTGATCCTTCACTCTCATTATGCCAAACCCATGGCCTCTAAGAACCTTGTTCACAAGAACGTAGTGATTGCAGACAACGCCAACTTCAATATTCTTATAGCTGACTTGGTAAGAGTGATGGAATTGGGACGACACACAACACTTCACCCACCGCATGCATTTCTCTGGGTACAATCAAAGGGACAAGATTAGAGTGTACAAAGGAGCCAGGACTAAATCCTGTAACAACACAGAAAGGACCAGTAATAAGATAAATAAGATCAAAAATTGGTATGACAACAAAAAATACCAGTGCCACGTTCGTTGATGGTATTCCTGGTGGCGAACTAGCACATCTTTTTAGAAAAATATTAAGTAAGACTAATCTACGAAATAAAGTAGTAGAGAGGCCTGATGCTCCATTAAAATCCCTGATCTGCAATGCCTATCCTTTGATAAGTCCCTTTGTATGGAGTACAATTGTGTTGTATGTAATATGAACCCACAGGTTAACTGTAAGGTTAGGAATGTAGTGTATAGTTTACAATGTACTGAAAGATGATACAGAAGCATGATAACTACCTACATTGGAGAGACTGCATTGGAGACTGCATTGGAGAGCGTATATGTGAACATTGGCGAGAGCTCAAAGACGAGAAAAGCTCGTCAGTGCTCTACCAACATGCTCAGGCAGAACATAGAGGCTCAGTTAGTAGCATAGAAGTTAAAGTACTATCGACACTTAGACAGATCACAGAGGCTACACACATAACAGTAGGCAGACCGAGCCTCAATAGAAAACAAGAATGTAGCAGTAACAGTCATCACCACAACACGCCACATGACTAAAGACAGAAAAAATAAGAAGAGAGGGGAAAAATCGTAAATAATACTCGGAAACATACATGCACAAAAGACATATATGCATTTACCCGTGTTACTTATGCGAAATAGAGACAGATGTATAAATAAATAAATAAATAAATAAATAAGTAAATAAATAAATAAATAAGTAAGTAAATAAATAGATAGATAGATAGATAAATGAATATATAAATATATTTGTCACATACCTGCGATAAATATAAGGCAGAGATAGATAGAATAAATAAATGAAACTATATAAAGAGCATGAATACATACAACATATGAAGTGAACCCATGCACACACACACTCACAAACACACAAACACACACACAAGACATTTCATGGATGGCCATAACAATGTCAACAACACAAATTAACAACGACAGCGGCAGTAGCGGCCGTGACAGCGATGGCAATAACAACAACAACTACCATGATGGAAACACCGTGGGCGAACACACGTACACAGAAGAATACAGGAGCTTTTCCAGATATTTTTGGTGTGGTCTTAGGACAACAGTAACGCATTGGTGTGAGAAGATGGGGCTGAAGGGAAGGCCACACTATTGCTAAAAACTATGATACCCCCCCCCCCCACAAACACACACGCACACACATACACAGACACAAACGAGAACTCAAACGCATGCGCACATAATGATACACATCTTGGAAGAACTGAATGGAGTAAGTGGAGCAAGAACACACACGGAAATGAAAACTGTCGCCGAAGATATGCAACAAAAGATTTCCAGACAATGGACATTAGTTAAAACAATAAAATAAGAACAGTAATAAACGAGCGAATCGGAACTGCCACCGTCTACTAGATTCAAAAGAGCCAGTTGGATGTGTTAGCATCAAAGTCAAGGATTTCCTAACGGAGACAGTGATTATATATTACCTAGGGAGATACAACTGGATCCCATTATACACTTAATTTAGACCCTGTGTGTACATGGATCTATGTTGTATCGAAGCATGTGTAGCGTTTATTAAATAGCCGTCTAAACGTACTCATTCTTGACTCTATTTATTCAATTTTATTTTATTTTCGCACACGATGAATGTCTAAACCTAGACTTGAAAGTATACCGTAATACTACCGGCTGTCTGATAATAATAAAGGTGAACGAGCTCTACTTTGTATTCTGATACGTCCCTGACGGAATACATCTTATATATATATAATAATAATAATAATAATAATAATAATAATAATAATAATAATAATAATAATAATAATAATAATAATCATAATAATAATAATTTGTTTCTTTATTACCCACAAGGGGCTAAACACAGAGGGGACAAACAAGGACAGATACACGGATTTAGTCGATTGCATCGGCCCCAGTGCGTAATTGGTACTTAATTTATCGACCCCGAAAGGATGAAATGCAAAGAAGACCTCGGCGGAATTTGAACTCAGAACGTAACGGCAGACGAAATATAGCCGTATTTTCCTTTGATAATAGTTATTCGTAATTTTCTTTGATAAAATATATTCATAGTTTTCATTGTTAAAAGAATTTTTCCATCTGTTTATTCTATTTCTGCTAATAACGTAATTCCACGAGTATTCTTATAAGCGCTTAAAAGACGTTTTCCGTTTTAAAATTTTAGTTAATGACACAGTTTTCGAAAGCTAAGTAAACCTTTTCTATTTAAGATATTTTAAGATATTTTAAGAAGTTTTATTGTATCGTATACTATATAACTAATGATTGTTAATTTGAATCTATAATTATTTAGTTGTTGATGATATGTATTTAATTATTAGATTTAACTGTACGTAATGTGTAAGATATTACTTAGTCAGTGAGGTATATAGATCGTAAAATAGTTATATGGTTCTTTTAAGATAGGTTATACGTTTTTGATTTGATTTTTAATATTTGATTTTTAAATGTATTTCATAAATATATTATATTGATATTTATAATATTTATGTAAATAATAATGGACTAATTAGTTTATTTATTTTTCATTATATGTCTATGTATTTATTGATAGAGTAAATTTTAGATTCTAATTACTATATTTGTTCATATATTATTTAGATACTTATTTTTAAATATCTTATAATTATTAGATGTGAACTTAAATCTAAAAATATGAATAGTGATTATTTTGTTAAAAAATTTGGTAATTAAATATTGGACTATAACTGAGTTAAAGATATTCGAGAGTTTATTAGGGTTTTTTTTAAAGCCAAATTATATCTTCATAGATAAATAGATATTGCTATAGATTTTTTTTACCTTAAAAATAAATATTTAATATAATAAATGTGTTGTAGGAAATAATCCTAATGTTTTAAGTTTCTAATTTAGATGATGGAGTTTTTCTATAGGAAGAATTATTATTTTATTTATTTATTAAATAAATATTGTTTAACTCTATTTGCATTTTTATTTAACTATTACCATTAGCATGAAGATTGACTATAATTTTAATTCGAATTTATTTCAATTGAATTTAAACTTAATTGTAATTCGAATTTAATTGTAGCCATGAAACGTACGTAGTGTTTTTACTTATTATATTATATTTATCATTCATTTTATACCTTTTGGAAATATATATATATATATATATATATATATATATATATAATATATATATATATAATCTTCGTATCTGATTCTAAAATAGCACTAAATCTTATAAGATAGAACGTCTCAGAGAATTATACATGTGGCAGCATATTAAAATACCTTTAAGGTTAAATCTGTTATAAGATTAATTCCGAAATTGATTCAATATAGAAATAACAAACTTTTTTTTAAAATTCTGTTGGCTAGCTTTCCTCGTTTTCAGCTCTACGTATTTTCTGTAGCGAGTAAATTATATGTGGAAATTGACGATTTAAAAGTCTGTTATCAGCATATTGGCATAGAAATAATTTTCTTTAGCCCTTGTTTATAAGGTATATATATATATATATATATATATATATATATATATATATATATATATATATATATAGGTATGTATGTATGTACGTACGTATACGGAGGGGTGATCAAAAGTAACCGGAAACGTTCTCTGTCGGACAAACCCGTTACAGTTCGAGCTTCGGCCGCTAGTAGCCACAGGCATCAGTCTGTCAATTGGCGTCATTGACTGGATGTGCCCCGTCACTTAGATGTGAACTTCTATTACCCGAATGTGTCGTTACAATATACCAATGTCCTGTTTGATCACCCTGGATTTGGCCTTAATAGTATTGTTCCTGAGGTTTGTATTAGGATTTCTAACGTCACATTGCTTTGCAGTGCTTCTCCCCTGTTCGTCGATTTCTGCGATCGCTGAAGCGAAAAAACAACGTTTTTCTCTAAAATTCTGTTTCCTGCTGGGGAAAACGGCGGCCGAAACGGTTGTCATACTTCAAACAGCTTACAAGGATGCTGCCTTGAGCAAAGCACAAGTTTGTGAGTAGTTTCTACACTTTAGGAATGGCCACTTGTCGCTTGGCGATCGACTTCGTTCAGGACGAACGTCGACTTACCGAACGAATGAAAACACCCTTAAAATTCATAAACTGATCTTGGAGGACCGTCACCGAACAACTGGCCAACTTGTTGATGTGACCGGTGTCTCCTGAAGCTCCTGTCAACGAATTTTGTGCGAGGTATTGCGAATGAAAAGAATTGCAGCAAAATTTGTGCATCGCTTGCTCACGGAATATCTCAAGCAGTCACGACTTAATGCGTGTCGTGAACTAAAAGAATAGTTGGAAATTGATCTGGACCTTTTTTCGATGGTCATCACTGGTCACGAAAGCTTATGCTACAGTATTTGCAGATGTGGAAGAGGTGAAGAAACGACGGAGGCATTAAAAGGCATCACTTTGCAAGAATTCCAGCACTGCTTCGAATAGTGGAAAACGCGCCTGTACCGATGCATTGCTTCAGATGGAGAATAATTTGAAGGCGATAAAATTGTAAACATGTATAACTAAGGGAATAAAATAATATTGCAAACTTCCGCTTTCTTTGGGGTATCTTCTTCGTATATGTATGTATGGATGTACGTATGTATGGATGGGTGGATGTGTGATTGTATGTTTGTATGTATGTATGTATGTATGTATGTATGTATGTATGTATGTAGTATGTATGTATGTATGTATGTATATATGTATGTATGTGAGTGTGTGTATATGTATTTTATATGTCCACTTGCGTTGTTTGGACAAAGTTTATTGAGGCAGATTTTCTATAGACTGATCTTCCAGAATAATGGAAATTAATGGCATTGTCACTCATAACTATCAAGTGATATATATTGCATCAGTCGGCGTACTCTCTAAGTGTGTCTAATTTTTTCTTTAGCTTTGGTTTTACCTGAAATGTTAGTTGAGCATGGTGTAATTTTCGGTTGATCTCTTTACGTGTTCAAACTCGATTCCAAACCTGCATTACGTAGAGCATGCCTGCCGTTTAGTAAAAATGTTGTTCCAGAATATACTGCTCAAGAATGTCTTGCAAAATGTATTTCTGGGGATGAATCTCTTGAATATTGACAATATAAAGGAAGACAATGAAGAACTGCGTATTGCTGTTGAATATAATTCTCAAATGATTTGTCAAGGACTTTCGTGAATGTTCACCATATATTCTGAAAATTATGGAAGCTAAGCAAAGGCGGTTCATCGTGCATTAACGGATGGAAATAAACTTCAGAGCCTATCCACTCATTTAACGTCAAAGACAATTAACTGGGGTTTTTTCATTATTCAGTCACTTGTCATTAAAAAATAGTTCTTATATTGAAACAAGAAGAGAATTTATCATTGGTTGTCACCAGATGACCCAGTGCCAAATACTTGGCAGACATCACTTCATCCTCAGAAAACTGTGCTTAGTGTGTGGTGGACTACAGCTGGCATTATTCACAGATGAAACAATCAGAAAATCCACGGAAAGATTTAATACATTTACAAATTTTTCAATCAACAGAAGAAAATAACTTTGTCCGTCATATCCCTCAGCATTTCTTGACAGCCGTCTAACAGAATAATCTTTGAAGAACATGTACACCACTGCAATGAAACTTCGAAAAGTAGATACACAGAAGAAATCAAATACTACAAAGAAATCATAAAACTCCAACCGAAACACGGAAACAGAACAGGGAATAAAATATGGTGCAATCCTCCCAAACAACCAGCAAATAAAAATCTCTGTATCAAAAACTTTCTTCCACCTCTTACAAAATCCGTTTCCATCTAAATACAAATATCACAAATTACTAAATAGAAACTTCATAAAGGTGTTCTATTCTACCACCACCAACTTCTCACAAATATTAGCAAATTCTAACCATGCAAAAAAGGAAGCAAAACCTGAAAATAACGCAAATAACTGCAACTACAATAATAGAAACTGGCGTAATCTACTTAGAAAATACTTCAATAAAGAAATATGTTATTGTGTTTCCATTCATACTAATCCATTATTTCAACCATATCCCACGCTCCTACCACAAATTCTACTCTACATCCCTTTGAAACACTCACTCACACTCACAGTCTTTCTTGGGGGGGGGGGCGGATTCATCGGTTTAACTGCAAGAGATTTCAAAAGTATACATTATTTATATTATTTACATTTGACGGATATTTGTCCTCATCTTGTTTGTTGTTAACACAACGTTTCGGTTGATATACCCTCCAGCCTTCATCATGTGTCTTGGGAAATTTCGAACCTCGGTTCTCATTCTTAAGATAGTTTTCGATGTTGTTGTTGTTGTTGTTATTATTATTATTATTATTATTATTATTATTATTCAGGTCACTGCTTGGAATCGAACTCGGAATCTTGGAGTTAGTAGCCCACGCTCTTAACCACTACGCCCACGGGTATATGGCGTAGTGGTTAAGAGCTCGGGCTACTAATTTCAAGATTCTGAGTTAGATAATAATAATAATAATAATAATAGCCCTGATGCAGTGCCAGACAGTGGCTCTCATGGCTTCTGATTTTAACTGATTGGAAGTGTTATCATGTACATTGTTTTGTCTTGGTATAAAAGATGGGCTACAGCAAATATTCTGCTCAATACCACAGATTTGCTTGTCAGTTGTTTGACCTTAACCAGTTGAGCTTAGTGGCTGACTATATGTGCATCTCTAATCATGAGCAGAAGTAGTGGGGGAACATCATAGCTGTGTGTTGAAAGGAATTCTTGGAGGTTTGTAAGGAATGCACGGTGCTGATTAGAAAGGAAGAAAGGATAAAGGTGGCATAGTCTTTTTTGCGGCCAAAAGATTCTCTTCGTATACTGAACGAAGGGCGAAGGAAAGTGCTGCTCTTGGTCATGGCTGTTGCAAAAGAGGGTATTGCTCCTTGGTCTGACTGGCACAAAAAGTTACATAGACTGTGAACAGTAATGTAGGTCAAACTCTACACAAAGGACTGACCTTTCCTTGACCAGCACAGCTCCTTAGGGGTTAAGTGTTTCCCATCAATCATCTGGTGTGTAGAGGATTTCCCGCTTGTTTTGACAAGCAACAAGCGGGTAGATTTGGTTTCAATCTCAGGTAGGTAGTGTTGATACTGTTAGATAGGCTCAACCCATTACTATGGTTTAGAAGGAGACTTGTGTTCCACTTAGCCTTGCTACCCTGTAATAATTTGGCGACGACAGGAGAGATCTTATATATCTCAAGGGCCTTCAGTAACCAATTATGTGGGACACTGTCAAATGCTTTCCCGTAGTCTATCCATGCCATACTCAGGTTCTTCCTTTCCCTACGACAATTCTCTACAATCATATTCTTTATGAGTAATTGATCTTTGCACCCATAAGGATTTTTTACAACATTTTTGAGCTTTTGGAAATATAGAGGTCTGTTTAAGGAAAATGTATATTCTTTGAATTAATATGGATGTGAGGATTGTGTAGGTGGTGTTGAGATATGTTATTGGTCGGTAGCTCTTGGGATTGTTTGTGTCTTCAGTTTTTATTTGAAGGTATGTTGTTCCTTCAGTTCGCCAGACAGATATTTGCTCTGTATTCTGGTTGACATCAGTTAAAGATGTCAAACAATTCAGCCAGAAGTTAGGAATCTGGTCCAGTTCTGGGATTTTCCATTGTGGGATTTCTTAAGAACACAGCTCTTCTATTCCTATTTCCTCCCATTTCTACTCCTTAACTTCATCCCGTTTCACTTTCTCACGATCTATCCAGTCAGCGCCAGCATTATATTCTGTTTTGTTGCTCCATATATTCTTCCAGACCTCTTCCATTTCCCCAGCCTTAGGTGGCGCCTTTACTTCTATCTTACTTTTGCCAATTTTCCTATAAAATTTCTTGGCATTCGTTATTATCATCATCATCATCATTATTATTATTATTATTATTATTATTATTATTATTATTATTATTATTATTATTATTATTAAGTGAGAGAGCAGTTCATGCCATCAAAGTGACACTGGGGTAAAATATACGAAGCCCAATATACCCATCATGACTACCCGTCTGATAAGGGTACACCAGGCACATGCATCACAACCATATGTGCGCGACATGGTGATCTCATATCAAGATAAACAGCACATGACCTTACAGGTGGGGCCCAGTTAGAATTTTCTTCAGGTTGAGTAGCCCATCCCGCTCAAAAGGTCCCTGAATAAGGGTTGTCTAAGGATGTTGAAAGAACCACCCATGTTTCCAGAGGTTAATTATTCAAACCCAAAAGAATCCCTCTCAACACATGGCTATGATGCTCCCCCACTACTTCTGCTCGTGATCAGAGATGCACATATCGTCAGCCACTAAGGGACATGCTCAACTGGTTAAGGTCAAACAACTGACAAGCAAATCTGTGGTATTGAGCATAATATTTGCTGTAGCCCATCTTTTATACCAAGACAAAACAATGGACATGATAACGCTTCCAATCAGTTAAGATCAGAAGCCATGAGAGCCACTGCCTGGTACTTGTTATTATTATTATTATTATTATTATTATTATTGTTATTATTATTATTATTATTATTATTATTATTATTATTATTATTATTATTATTATTATTATTATCATTATTATTATTATTATTATTATTATTATTATTATTATTATTATTATTATTATTATTATCATTCATTCATTCATTCATTCATTTATTCATTCATTCTCGCCTTATTCATCCTTTAGACCTACATGTCAAATGACTTGTACGCTTAATCTGTCGTTAGACCTTTAACCGTCTATTTAATTTACTATCTCAAATGAAATAAAAGTTTCGTTTGCAAATTGTAAAACCTAATGTATTAACCCTATTCTTTTAATGAAACTCTACTTCCACGATAAGGATACCAGCAGACAGGGCCTTCTTCACTGGTTCGGCAACCGAATGACGAAGTTTGAAGTCCCGGTCCATTTGATCTTTGCAATACACTCACACAGACACACACACACACACACACACACACACACACACACACACACACACACACACACTTACATGTCCCCTAATGTTTTGTATATTTTTTTACTTGTTTCAGTCATTTGACTGCGGCCATGCTAGAGCACCGCCTTTAGTCGAACAAATCGGCCCCAGGACTCTTTGTAAGCTTAGTTCTTATTTTATTGATCTCTTTTGCCGAATCAGTAAGTTACTGGGACGTAAACATACCAACATCGGTTCTCAAGCGATGGTGGGGGAACAGACACACAAATACATGCATACACACACACACACACATACACACGCACATACATATATACGACAGGCTTCTTTCAGTTTCCGTCTACCAAATCCACTCACAAGGCTTTAGTCGGCCCGTGGCTATAGTAGAAGACACCTGCCCAAGGTGCCACGCAATGGGACTGAACCCAGAACTATGTGATTGCGAAGCAAGCTTCTTATTACACATCCACTCCTACGCCTATATATGTCTTACTCCTTTGCCTCCTAGTCTTAAGATAAGATAATTGTTGTGACAATTTCAGAAATATGTATCCACGACTATCTCTTCTCCAGATAATTAAACAGTGGTATCTTAAATTGCATATCACTTCTACAGAATTCTTGATATTCGAGATGGACTTTTGTTCCAATTGCCAACGCACTATTGCTTTACTTTCTTTAGAAATAAAAACATATTTAATACGCGAATTGGTCTTGTATACTAATTAATATAGTTTTGTTCAGTGCGCTGTTCAAATTCATGCCATTAGCTACTTAGCCATTTCCCTTAGCTCATTTTTGCTTAATCATAGAGTCACTAGCGCGTGCACATGCATATGTATGTATGCAAGTATATATGCATGCATTTATATAGGCATGTATATATTTATGTTTGTATGCAAGTATATACATATATGTATAGCAATAATATATATGGTTATATATATAATATATAGATATTAATTATATATAATATAATATACATGCATAATAAATAATATATATATATATATATAATACACACACACATTTACAGTCATATATACATGATTAATTAATCAGAGAAAAACGAAAGGGATCGATTTAATGTACAGTTTAGGGCTACAACTTCGTGTGTACCACTTTCTTAGGAGGTGGTATATTTAGGTGACCATAAGTACTTTGCTACGACTTTTAGTGATGGCTTTTGAGGGTTGATTACATAGTAGCTACAACAGATGTCGAGCAACTGGCAGTATGTTGATTATAAAATATGCTTACTGCCAAAACAAAACTGTCCTCATCACTAATACACAAATTCATGTATGTTGATAGCTGTGATTTTGTTTCTGACTCCCAGAGTGAAACGTAGCATGTTCTAGACTCTTTCTCGGTATATGTAATTATGTATATACATACATACATTAGAGGTGATTAAGAAGTTCGTTTCATAAAAACAAAACGTCTGATTCAGTCACACACTCTGAGGAAGGCCGTACACCGAACAATGACCAGTGAGTGAATTTGGTAGGCGAAAACTGCGCGGAATACCATCGTATATATATATGTGTGTGTGTGTGTGTGTGTGTGTGTGTGTATGTGTGTGTGTTTGTGTGTACTTATACATCATTTATATACATGTTTGGTAGAACAAGCAAAACACGCGGTGATAATGCGGCCTGATCTAAGTGATAAGAGGTAGATGGAATCCATAGGTCTTCTATACAAAAAGCGTACAGATTGCCTGATTGCTACTAATGGGAGAGAGAGAGGAAGGGCAGAGAGAAAAATGGAGAAGGCAGGTAAAGGAAGGAGAGAGAGATAGAGAGAGAGAGAGACCTTTAAGGTGTTGGGTGGTTGTCTCCATTATCTGAGAGACAGTAGTAGTGAGTACAAAAGGGTCACTTGGCATGGTCTGAGAAATTGATTTCTTGAGAATAAAGCCACAATACAGCGTTTCCAAAAATCAGGTTAGATCCCTGCAGAGAGAACGAGAGGAAAAGATTGAAAAGTTTGCTGTGTATAGTGAGTAATGATGGGGCACAGACACTGTCAGAACCAGTGGCCTAGTTGGTTTCAAGTGAGTGAAGGATACTTTCGCCCTGGGGGTGTGTATGTGCATGGTGGTAAACCTGAAAGAGTGTACATGGAAGAGTGGAAGGGTATAGGACTAGAAATGTGCCAACCGTGTGTTGTGTGGAGTTTGGTGGTAAAGCGGTCAGCATGTATATTGCCTCTGCAGTCTGCTGATCACAGAACAATCATTTTTGTGAAGAGGAGAGAAAAATAATTCTGCAAAGTTGGTGGAAATCCTTTTGGCAAGGAACGACTACAGTTTGGAAGGTAAGTTAGCTTGTTGAGTGTACGATGCACGATATCAGCTTCCGTGGTTAGGAAAGTGACGTTGTAGGTGTTACGTTGCTGAATATATGCTATCTAGTTTTGGTAGGGGTGGTGGTGGTGGTGGCGGTGGTGGTGGTAATAACATTTACCAGTCTTTGTAGGCTTTGCTCTTGCATGAACAGTTTCAGCAATTCTATCAGTGAACCACTCGGGGGACCTGGTGCATTGAAGACATGCCTAAAAGAAGTATTTCATTTACCTGCCTGGCACTTTCTGATTGCATATATGCTACACAGGAGATGAAATAAAACTGGTGGAGCTCCGACTAGTCGGCTGACTTGAAGGACCATAGGGTACGGAGTATAGGGAGTTTTTTTCAGTATGGTAATGTGCGTTGAGTAATTGCAATAAAGTAGTGAACGGATGATCCGATCGGTACAAAAGCAATTATAGTTGAAAAACATTAGTTAAAGTCAAGAGTTTTCAGGGATGTCTTCATAAAGAAAATTAAAGAGTGCTAAAAATTCTGTTTGAGTGACATCGGTGCGGAATATGAGAGAAAATCACGAGGAATTGTGAATATTGACGCCACTGAGAACGATGAGGTTGAATGGACGAGATGTATTTGGGGGAATGAAGAAAAGAAATTTTGATTCAGAGTAATTGGAAGACATTATTAGTGATATCAAGGTAAGAGACATGAGTGACAAGGGGAGTCGACTCTACACAAGGGCAGACACTCCTGTTGAAGTGAAATTAGAATAGAAAGTGTAGCTTGGACAACTGACTTGGTTTAGAGATAAGGCTTACGAGATTTGTGTCTCAGAGAGTAATAGAGTGTGTAATGAAAGGCGATGAATGGGATCTACATTAGATACAAGTCCATGAATATCGGAGAAGGGGAAAATTTATCTTAAATGTTCACTTCTGGTTCTCAACATTTCGGTGAAGAGTAGAGAGTGGTGATGAGCTAAAAACTCACGGAAGCCTGTAATATATAGCTGTGTAAATATATATGTATGTTTGCATATATGCATGTACATTTATGTGTGTGTGTGTGTGTGTGTGTGTGTGTGTGTGTGTGTGTGTCTGTGTGTGTGTGTGTGTGTGTGTGTGTGTGTTGTGTGTGTGCGTAAGAAACTATAAATGTAAAGAATATAATTTTTATTAAACATTTATAATTTAAACTTCGCTGTGGGAAATAAAAGTACCAACATCATAGGTGTTACCTTTTTGTTGGTAGAAAATTATTAGAAGCAATATGATATTTGTTCCAAAGATGAAGTAGAACTTTAAAAATTCAAATTTGTTATTTTACTTATAATTTAATTAGAATTGTGTACTCCAAAATATTTCTATTCACTGTTGATACACCACTCACAAAGTTTTTCCAATTTTTGGAACGTATACCTTTTTCTCTCGATTAAAACTCTTTCTTCATCATCTGACCATATGAGACAAACTCATAAAGGGTAACTTTTTCCATTAAAAAAGTACGATCAGCATGACTCTGATGAGATTCTTTCGATCGCACCGACGATGAACCAACACTTTGCGGACAACTGCCTGTTTACCTCGGAATCATAGCCGTATACCCACGTTTCGTCATCTGTTATGGCACTTCTCGGAAACTTTTCATTGGCATTCGAACGATCGAACGGTTGCTGATTGACTGTGATACAGAACCCTTTTTGTCCACCTGTCAGCAGACGTAGCACAAATTATGCAGTAACAAAACGCATTGTAATTTTTTCTTTTAAAATATTTTTGTAAGAACTTTTACCAAACCTACTTCTTCCGAAATTTCAGTGACAGTCAGGTGATGAAGATTTTCACAGAATACATCATACACTTTTATTATGCGACTGATACCGTTGTCATGGGAGGTTGTCCAAATTTCCTCATAGCTACCTATCTTAACGTAGCTAATATTAGGCTGAAGATTAAAGTAACTCGTGCATAGCCTTGCAGTCGTGAAAGCATAGCAGTGGACAGTTTGTGCGCTGGGTAGATTTCGAAAGGTACTTTTCTGTTCGTTTACAGAAAATAGGTGTTTATTCTATATAACAAGAATCGAAACTAGTCTGATCGACTGTATTCTGGCCATAGAAAAATAAAATTCGTTGTATAACCGCTTTGTTCAATTTTCACACTGAAACTAAAACAGTATATTTCTATAAAATGTATACAAATTACACAAATATGCAGTGCGTCACTTTATGAATTAAATGTATACCAATGTAAATGTATTTAAAAAATAATTCTGGATATATAACCTAAAGAAGAAGACTAGAGGTACTCGCTTGTATAGAAGTGAACATTTGATATACTAAATAGTTTGATGCGTTATATATAAGGATAGATAGATAAAACTTAACAACTCACATACCTGATGCATCAATACAAATATCCTATCTTATAGTAATTAGGTATCAATATGAATAAACGCGGCAAAAAATCTTTCCCTTCAAGACACCTCTCAAAATATGTATGTAAAATTATAGAGATTTTGATGACTAATACTTTCAAAAAGCTACTTAACAATATGTTGCAAGCAGAACTTGCACAAAGAGACTCCAGCCCCAGACTGTTTTCACTGTGCTATTTTGATTTCTTAATTTTTGGAGATATATTTACTTTCATTACAATTAGAATATAAGGTATATGGATATGAACGGAATACATTAAATAATGAACTGAGAAAATAAATCCATAAAATGTAGAGGTGTGTGTGTGTGCGTGTGATATGTGTGTGCGTGTGTTCCTCCTTGTATATACTTATATATGTGTATATATATGTACGTATATATATACACACACACATATATGTATGCATAATGACATACACATGTATATGTGCGTGTTTGTATGTCTGTATGTATGTACATAAATACATACTTATATGCATGCGTATATGTATTTATATGTGTATGTGTGTATGTATATAGGTATTGTTATGCAAACAGGAAAAATAAGACTCAAAATATATCTTTATTAATATTAGCAGAATCAACGGAGTCACTCTGTTGCTTCTACTGGATATTAATATATATATATATATATATATATATAATATATATATATATATATATACATACATACATACATACATATATAATATATATATATATATATATATATATATATATATATATATATACATACATACATATATATATGCAGAAACACACACACGTACCTATATATACATATCTGTATCGTGTTGCAACTCACCTAAGTCAACGATCTATTGTGACAACTTTAGATAATCATCTTTCTCTTTATTGAGACAGAAAAATGTTGGAACGTAGCGCAGAGCATAACAAAAACACGAACAACATCAATGACAGTAATTATAATAATAATAATAATAATAATAATAATAATAATAATAATAATAATAATAATAATAATAATATAATAATAATAATAATAACAACAACATACATTTATATATGTATACATATATGCATGCGTATATACATACATATGTATGCATGTGTATATGTATAGACATAAACAAGCGTAGGTTAGCAATACCTGTTTATAATCGACGTTTGTCACCTCAGCACACAATTATAAACAAATTATTTATCGTTAATGTAAAACCTTATTGTGTGCATACTATTTCATATATAAACTTAAAATTGTTGAGTTTTGGCAATTTTATCTTAGATACATAATCACTAAAATATCTTATTACTAATTATATATATATGTATGTATGTATGTATGTATGTATGTATGTATGTATGTATGTATGTATGTATGTATGTATGTATGTATGTATGTATGTATATATATATATATATATATATATATATATATATATATACATAGGAAATGCATCTAAACTTCGAAGATAGCAAATTCGCTCTAATTTTATGTTTACTCTGAAATGAAGTAGTAAGACATTAAAATTTCTCTTACCATTAACTGAAGTCCCAATACCAGAGCAGCTTCAAACAGTCTCGACATTTTGCACCCGAAGTCAACTGAATGAATTACAACCTTTCAGTCGGACTTCAAGTTTTATTTGATCATATATGTAAGTGTGTGTGTATCTGTCTGTGTGTCTTTTGCTTTAATCATACGTGCCTGAGATTTAGGACTAAATTTCACGATCCTCATAAATACGAAGCGTTTTGAAAATGTATAATAGAATATATATCGATAAAGAAGTATCTGTATGTATGAAAGAAGTCTTAAGTACATGTGCTTTTGAGCCTTAATAACCTCGTATATGCGTAAATGTGGTCGTGTGGGAATTATTATTTACTTATTCTCGTGTGTTCTCACACAGTCTTGTACAAATGCATACATACGTTTTCGCGAGCGTGCGTGTTCATACATATATGTGTGTATGCATATGTGCATGCATCTATATGTATGCGCATGTGTGAATTTGTGTGTGTACGCGAATGTGTGTATAAGTTTGTTTTTCTAAATATATGTCTGTATAAACATATGCATATATCTGCATAGTTTCCCAATTATTCCCATACGCATCATTACAGGCCTATTTAAATAAATATAAATGTATACACATGATGTTATGCAGACAAAGTTCTCACGCAAGAATCGAGTTCATGTATATCCGGTTTGATGTCAATCGACATGATGATTTTGCTGTATCAATTTTACTGGAATTCGTTGACCTATATCAAGTTCCAGTTGAAAACTATAGTGAAAAGTAAGAGATACTTCGCATTCCTTTATCTTTTAAAAATAGGGCATATAAAATATCGTATTAATTGGGGTCTGTGCTTCATAAATTAAACGACCATATTGTTTACTTGCAGCTTTTTTACTTTCTCAATGTAATAAGTATGTCTTTCTGAAATTTTTTCTCCTGTTATCAAATTTTTTACCAAATTTTCAATGAACCGAGAAAATCATCTTAGATTCTGCAGAATATTTTTCTGATATATTTCAATATTTCTCATGGGGGTCATGACTTTAAATACAATGATCTTACTCAGAATCAATCAGTTCTAAATTCTGTTATTTGGTTCTGAAATGTCAGTTTACATGAATGGTGCATCTTTATCTAACGGGTAAGGAACAAATTCTTTTCTTTTTCATTACTGCATTTATTTTCTACATGATTTACTTTGTTTTTCTTCTTAATATATCTAATGATAACAAATCTTCGGGTTTGCACGAATAAAATTTGTCTGATAAGGACCACACACCCACTACCAACAAGAAAATCATACACACACAGCTCCATACAAGAACTACCCACATTGTTACCACTGAACAACATAAAACACAACTTAGAACAAGGCAAACATCAAACTCCCCTTACCTCGATATTCCTGTTAAATGTACGTGGCATCAACCCATCAATTATTGCCCAAAAATGGAAGATCCCATATATAGAGAGTTGGCTTGCCGAAACGGCACATTGCTTCCCTTTCTTTATCCTTACCGAGACTCACCTGAACAACACCCATATGGACGCCGAGGTGAAAATAAAAGATTTCACCATTGTTCGTGCGGATCGCATAGACCGAAATAAGGGAGGGACAGCCATCTTTATCCATGACTCCTTTTCACTTGATGCCAAGGACATATTTTCCAATGGCTATTGTGAATCTGTATCACTATTCAGCAAGGCCAAGGACATAATCATTGTTGGTCTTTACAGGCCTCCCCAAGCGCCTCTAAAGTGCTTTGAAGAGTGCCTTAGTAAAGTCAAGTCCTTCCTTCGGAAGTACAACTCTGGAAACATACTAGTGATGGGTGATTTTAACCTCCCTCATGTGAACTGGCCCACAAATACTCTGAAGTTAGGCAAATGCTCTACATCAGATAGAGCAGCAGCAGAACTGCTCTTTAATCTAATGGATGGATACTTCCTGACTCAGCTAGTGCTCGAACCAACGAGACAGAATAAAACGATCTTTGAGCTGATGCATTTTGGAAGAAATTCCTCACTAAAACAGCCATACTCTCTTCCTTCAGGGGAACCGCTCACAGCCTCTAACAATATCAGAGACCTGGGTGTAATTGTTGATGACGATCTCAGTTGGAGTGCACACATCAACAAAAAGGTCGATATAGCTCGTAGGATGAGTTCCTGAATCTTAAGAACTTTCCGGTCCAGAGAACAAGGTGTCATCATACCACTTTTCTCCTCCTTTGTACGGCCACACCTCGAATACTGCTGCCCACTGTGGTCTCCCCATACAAGACAAAACATCTCGAAGATTGAATCACCTCAGAGAGCACTCACTAAACGAATTGAAGGCATGGCTGCTCTCGATTATTGGGATCGCCTTAAAGCCTTGAAACTCTACACTTTCCAGCGTCGCCGTGAGCGGTACATCATTTGTACGATGTGGAGAATATACCGCCAACTTTTCCCAAACGACCTGAACATTAGCTTCAAGGTTCATCCAAGACTGGGACCACGGGCCATACGTCCCCTGCCCAATTCAAGATCACAGCATACATGTACACTACAACATAATTTCTTTTCCTCAACAGGCCCTGCCCTATTTAACATTGTCCCGAAAGAGATCAAAGAGGAACAGGATCCCATCAACTTTAAACGGAGTCTGGATAGATTCCTTCAAGGAATACCAGATAAGCCACCAACAAAAACTCACTACTTGAATGAACCATAAACAAAACTTGACTTAAACAGGATTCAAATAATCCTATCAGGTGGTGCTATTAAGTTAGACATGGCCTGGACCAATCATTGGTCGAAACATATCTAAGTTTATCTAAGTTTATATAACGTTTAAAATTTGCCTGATACATAACAAAAAACCAAAGATTATACGAGAAAGGCAAGAAGTTGTAAGATTGAAACCTTTTCCAAAGGGAAGGAGAAATATTTATGTGCATGTATGTACGCAAACATACTTGTGTGACCATGCTAGTGCAAGTGCATGTACATCTAAGGTGAGGTAACAAAGGTGAAATGGCGACAAAAAGCAATTGAAATCTGTTTTGAATATTCGATTTTCTGAAAGTTTATCGCTGTTCAAATAATGTAAGATAATACCAAATTCGAGGAGCTATGAAATTTCACTTTTAATAGATTTAAAATATTTTTTACTTTGATGTAGTTGAGAGTCAGCTAAATTCTATTTGTATTACAGTCAAATTACCACAGTGATGAATTTGCTTCACATTCTTTTGCGTTCGATAACATTTTGACATTAATCATTCAAATATGCCCCTTTTATGCATTCAAGCCGATTCACTATATTATATCCATCCCTCAGTAATTCTGGATTTGGTAAAAAAATGATCGCAGTATTCAGTTATTTATATGTTACAAATCCTGTATTGATTCTTTTTGTGAAGAGGATACACTTCATTAATAAAGTGAATTATCTTTTTGATCATGATTTCGGTACTGTAGAGAAAATTAAAACAATTACTTGATTTTGGTCATGTTAGACAATATTGAATATCTAAAATAGAAATATTGAGTTTTCTTAGAAAACAAATTGTCTTTATTGTTTGGGGTTTAAGTTCCTTTGTGGACATAATTTTGATAGACTGCAATAACACTGCAGTTCGTGAAAAGGAAACAGTTATTTTAGAATACTTCAATAGAATTATCATAATTGTTACAACGTAACTAAATGGATTGTAGTCTAAACAATTTATTATACTTCTTAAAAGTGACAACCTAAAGTCAATTTAGAAATGCATTATCTTTTTGCTGTTGTAGAGAATTGCATGTTCGTTCAAAACAATCAGAGAAACCATTGATAAATTTCCGTAAATGCTATAGTACATATCCTCGCTGTGAATGATAGGTTGCAACAGTAAATAATACATGGCCACTTGGTCAGTTAAAGACGACATTTTTGTGTGCGTCTTGCGCACAAGGGGTATTATAATATTATTTTCTACTGTAGGCACAAGGCCCGAAAATTTGGGGGAGGACTCCAGTACGCAACTGGTACTTAATTAATCAACCCCGAAAGGATGAAATGCAAAGTCGACCTAGGCAGAATTTGAACTCAGAACGTAACGACAGACGAAATACCTATTTCTTTACTACTCACAAGGGGCTAAACACAGGAGGGACGAACAAGGACAGACAAACGGATTAAGTCGATCATATCGACCCCAGTGTTTAACTGGTACTTAATTTATCGACACCGAAAGGATGAAAGGCAAAGTCGACCTCGGCGGAATTTGAACTCAGAACGTAGCGGCAGTCGAAATACATATTTCTTTACTACCCACAAGGGGCTAAACACAGAGCGGACAAACAAGGACAGACAAGCGGATTAAGTCGATTATATCGACCCCAGTGCGTAACTGGTACTTATTTAATCGACCCCGAAAGGGGAATTTGAACTCAGCACGTAGCGGCAGACGAAATACCGCTAAGCATTTCGTCCGGCATGCTAACGTTTCTGCCAGCTCGCCGCCATAAAATGATTGACATATGATTATCAGTTCTCGAGAAGTTCTTTTATCTCAATGTTCATAGAAAATCACCAAGTTCAAAAAATATTTTTTTGATTTCCATCATAGATTATCATTTATTAAGACTGTCACTCTTATCCGTCAAAATTAAAGTAACATAAAACTAAAATCTTTACTTCTTCCTATTCACAATCTTTCACACTTTCTATGTTTCTGACACACTTTTCATTTATTTCTTGTATCATCAACCACTTACTCTATTAGTCACATAACAGACTCAGTTCTGATACAACAGGATAACCAGCACCAAAGGAATCCAGATGCTATATAATGTTGTTAATTCGGGAAACTGTTTTTATCTACCACTTCAGAACAGATATAGTCTGTTTCACGGGTCTCCGTGTAATTTTCACTCATGACATTTTCACAACCATATTTCAGCACTCGGATACATTTTTTACAACTTCCCATTTCTCTGGATCTATAGAACTACCTTTCACTTACTTTTTATATATCTGTTTTATATTGTTAGTGTTGTCAATGTTCGCAAAATCTATGGATGAATAATACTATAAAGTGCCTTTTAGTATCAATTTATGGAGTGAATTTCTTTTCCTACAGTCTTTGTTTAATGATTTTGTAGTTCAATACCTGTAATTTTAATCCAGATCAGCCTTCGGTGGCATCCTTTCAACTTTTTTTTCTCCAAGGAAACGTAGAGAAACTTCTTTCGTTTTAAATACATTACAGAAATCTCTGTTTTTGAATCTTTATATAGTGACCAATTATTCATCGAGATATCTATGAAAATTGAGAATAAAATATACAAAGTTATATCAGTACAAACACGTATGGTCTAGAATTTTGTCACTCTGAATCACGTAATTTTAATTTTCTTTCATGATTCTATGGCGTTATTTCAAAGCATTTTAAATAATAGTGAAAAACCTGTTTAAATATTTATAGATAATTTCATCAAGATGAAATTTAAGATTCAAAATCTTTTACTCGGGTAATGTTGCTGCAAATTAAATCCATGAAATTCGTCGGAACGTGTCAGTCTTTTTTGTGGTGGAGGTGTATCATCTGTTGATGAATATTGCAAGCGTTGCAATATTCTTATTTCGTGTTGCTTTCTGAAAGGAGTGGAAGAGCAGATTTACTTAAATGTATTTTCTCTCTAAAAACCACCAGGAATTCATGAAGGCTAGCACGGTAAGTTTCAATTTGATAGTGCATGCCTATCAAGTGTTATTTCAACGAGTTTAATATATCAGATATGATGGAATCTCGTTGAAATAACACTCCCAAACATTATCTAGTTTATTATCAAGGGTGTTTATGAAATTATAATCAAATTATGTACGTCATTTCAGTTATTTACTGGTCTTTAGGAAATGGTGATTAAGATGATGACGACTACGAACACGTGAACTATGATTGATATTGTTGATAGTCATGGTGGTGATTTTGATACAGATAACTTTAGAAATGCTGACAGCTGAAATTTTCATCTGGTTTCATTCTCATAGCTATGACCTAGATTATATCATTAGCAGAAGTTAGGTGAAACTTGTTATAACGCTTCCATAGCATCATGCTTGTGAATCGTCGAGGATGTTAAGTTCAAGAGCGGTCGTAAGCGTCTTTGAGGTTTAGGGGGAAATATCTAAGATTTTGTGATATCTGTGGTATTTTTATACATGGGTGATTGGAACCCTTTTGTATGCAAACAATTTTTTGTTGAGCTTATGGTAAGTTATCTGTGTTGAAATATATAGTCCTAAACAGTAACTACAGTGAGGATAGTTTCCATTGAACAGTTTTATGAGGTCCTTCCTCATCTCAGCTTAAATTTTTAGAAATCATTCATGTAAATTCCTTGTCTTAAAGCAGAGAATCTTTCATCTCAAAGACCTAAGATGTAGCTTGTTATGAGCCCGCACATTCAATCACGTTATAATAATTCTAATAACCACTATGATATTTCTTGAGTGCTACACAATAATGGGAAGAATTGCTTATTTCTTAATTTCGTGATAATTGTTTCTAGAAAGTTTTTGCTGGTTATCTATAATTTAAATTTGGCCTGAATGATCAACCTATCCTTGGCGCTACCAGCAAAATTTAATTTGTAGTCTTTTAATGTGTCATGTGGTGTACAGTGTGGGGAAAGCTTTCAAACCTAATATCTTTTCAATCAGTTTTGAAGCAATGTCTTTACCTGCGGTTTTAACGATTGTGCATGGGTTTCTTCAGATTTTTTAAACGCACTGGTGGTGCCATTGGATGAGAGCCTATTATAAGCGCTTGTGTCTACAGTAATGACCCTTACCCAATCATATAATTTTATCATGTAAACATGATGCCATATGACTTCTTCTAGAAAACCTACTTATTCTATAAACTCTGTTCATGGTATCATTTACGAGACTTCCTATGTTTTAGGTTTCTATGCTCCCTCATTATAAAGCAGAAGCAATTTACACGTTCACGGAATCCTTCCATCAATTATAGCTAGCATAATAAAGATAAGAATGTTTGTCAGTATACAATCAAAGTCTAGTATCAAATTCCTCTGAACACTTGTACGAAACAAAACTGACCAATAAAAAGCCAGTAACTCGAAGTATTTCGTGTTGCATGTGCCGTATCTTTGAGCCTTTAAATTTATCTATTAATTTTATTGTCGTCTAGAGAATCGGACATAGCAAGAAATTGTGAGTAGCCACAGAATGAATAACATCTTCAAACGAATCCGATTTTATGTATGTGATTGTGTATAAAAATCAGTGAATTTGGTTGATTGATTCCGAGAGCACCTACTCAACTTTGGCCACATGTTACAGTCTCTTTATATCCACAGTTCACTACTTTGACTATACAGACCATTTTCACGACCACCTCTCTACCTTCGAATTACTTCAATCACACGAAATCCTCGCTCTACTAAGCTTATTTGGAAACAAAGATTTACTTTCAAAGTGGGCACGTTTTCTCACACCGTATTTCCTTTAATGCTTCTTGACACATAGAGTCGTACGTACATACACCCATACTATGCTACCCTCCCCTTCATTTACCCACCAATACACACTGACGTGCTCAAATACGTATACACCTGCAGTCACTAATGCATAAACACACACACACTCACGCATACATGCACCAACTCTGCATTCGTTCACGATTCTTGGAACATGTCCGAGATATCTTCTCTCCTCCATTGACTAGTCATATACCAAACTAACTAACCAGTTTCTTTCTCCATGACAACCAAAAATATAATTGTCTAGAGAGTTACTATGTCAATAATATTAACACACACACTGGTTCAATTCCACTCCTTTATTATTAGCCAATTGGTTAAATATGCAACTAACTAATCAATTGTTTATTTAGCTTGGTTAATGAGTAAGTTGTTTGTTTTGTTTTTGTTTGTCAAAGCTCTTTCAATGCTATTTGCAACCTTTTCTTTGAAAGTTCATTTGATAGTTTCAGGCGGATTTCAACTGCATCACCCGCCACACCTCCGTGTTGCTGAGGTGTATTCTGTTTTGTTGCTGGGGGAGTGAAAACACCGATTTTTTACTGCAACCATTTGCTTTGCGATATGGTTTGGTTGCAGTCTTTTTTTATATTAATGTTTGTATTGTGAGTTGTGTATGTAATGCGAGCCGTATTCTTCTGTTGGGTGTCTGGCTTGTAGATTACATGTGATGATTGTTTATGTTATTGGTTATTTACTGTATAAAGTGTATCTGGTGTTTGTGGGTTGTCTTGTTTGGATTGTATTATTGGATTGATAGTGTCTTGCGTGGGATGTGGGCTGTTCCGAGCAGGGGTATTTTTTGGATAGTGCGTGGTGTTGAGGGTCCAGGTATATTTTCTACGTTTTTGTTCATATTTTCTTTTTATCATACATAATGCTGGTATTGATTTAACCTCCATGCTCCACATCTTGAATACTTCAGTTTCGAGGCCTTTGTACTTTAACAATTTCTCCACTTATTTTGGTTCGAAGCCACAGCAATATCTATCAGTAAGCAGATTTTTTTTTTCCAATTCTTGAGTGTTATGTTTGGAAGACATATCCAAGATGATTGAGGTTTAGTCGTTGTCATGTACCTTGTTCAGCACATGGTTATACCATTTCTGTTAGTTTTTATGTGGTAGTGTTGGTATATTGTCCAGTGGATATAACTACTTATTTGGTCATATCTGTATGTATATATATATATATATATATATATATATATATATATATATATAAACAAATCAAATTGCGATAAAATAAAAATAATTATAATCGCTGGTATTACTAACACAAGCCATATATTTTTCATATATCAGTACATTAAGGCGAAATATGTGCTAGGAATACAGAAGCTTGATAAATTAAGTGAAATGAAGATAAAAACATTTACTAAACCGGTAATTCTCAGACTGCAGTTTCTTTCTTTTCAGCAATAAAGATAATTTATTTGCTCAGGGAGAATTCTTCAGTGAGACCCTGTTTTTCTGGGATCCTAACTCACTAGAAGCATGTGCGTCTAATGATTTACTCTCCCTAACTAATCATATCACTGCGCAGACTCCGAACGTCCCGACAACACTAGGGAATTCTGGTATATCGCCTGGCGCTCATAATTTATCGAGAAATATGTAAACAAATCAAATTGCGATAAAATAAAAATAATTATAATCGCTGGTATTACTAACACAAGCCATATATTTTTCATATATCAGTACATTAAGGCGAAATATGTGCTAGGAATACAGAAGCTTGATAAATTAAGTGAAATGAAGATAAAAACATCTACTAAACCGGTAATTCTCAGACTGCAGTTTCTTTCTTTTCAGCAATAAAGATAATTTATTTGCTCAGGGAGAATTCTTCAGTGAGACCCTGTTTTTCTGGGATCCTAACTCACTAGAAGCATGTGCGTCTAATGATTTACTCTCCCTAACTAATCATATCACTGCGCAGACTCCGAACGTCCCGACAACACTAGGGAATTCTGGTATATCGCCTGGCGCTCATAATTTATCGAAAAATATGTAAACAAATCAAATTGCGATAAAATAAAAATAATTATAATCACTGGTATTACTAACACAAGCCATATATATTCAGATTTGGTAAGGACTGGAGAGCCAGAGAAGATATACTCAACTGTCTCATTGTGCTGGCTGGTTGCACATTCTGCATTTGGTGTTAGGAGCTATGTTCATTATTTTGCTTTGATAGCTGTTTGTGGTCAGATATTGATCTTGTAAAACGAGAATCAGTCCTTCCGTTTCTGCTTTTAGTCCAGAGCTATTGAGCCTTGTTGGCTTTTACTTAAGCTCACTTCTTTTCTGTCAAGCCTTGCCACATAGAGTGATTTTTCTTTCCGTTTCTTCTTTAGTATGTTTTGTAGCTCAGCCTTCATGTTGTTTTTGTCTCTGACCATTACTGCTATGCTGTCATCTGAGATCAGTGTATCAATGTAGTTTGTTTCTGTTTTGTATTTCTTCACCTTATTGTGTTTAGAGAAAAGCGTTTTCTTTCTTTCTTTCTTTTTGTTGCTTTATAGTAGTTCTCTATCTGTGCCAGACCACGATCTCGTTCTGAGTAGGGTAGATGTATAATCTCTCTGTGTCTTCTTTGAGGTGAGCTGGTGATTTCAGCATGCTGTTAATAGTTTTCTGGGTTTTTCTACATAAGTTTCTCAATTCATTGATCTTCCAGTTAATTTTGTTGAAGCTGTAATTTATGACTGGTATGGCTAGCATGTTTATCGTTATTATCTTATTTTTAGCATTGAGCTCATTGTTTAATATTAGCCTTTCCTTTTTGTAATATTCTATCCTAATTTACTATTTCATTTCTGTGTGTTGTAATAGCTAAAAGCTATTTCGTATATTCCTAGATATTTGTATGGGCGATTGTGGTCTAATTCTCTGATTTCTGTATATGCCGAGTGCATTGTTTTCAATGCTGATTAATTTGCCTATTCTCAGTGTCATTTTGACACATTTACCCTGCCCCGTGTACATCCCAATGGCCTTACTGGAACTATGGACAATTTTTAGGTTTTATCATTATTATTATTATTATTATTATTATTATTATTATTATTATTATTATTAGGGTGGCGAGCTGGCAGAATCGTTAGCACGCCGGGCGAAATTGCTTAGCGGTAGTTCGTCCGTCAGAACGTTCTGAGATCAAATTACGCCAGAGTCCACTGGGAGAACACTGGCGTCGATGTAATCGACTCATTCACTTCCTCCAAAATTGCTGCCTTTGTGGCAAAATTTGAATTCTTTCTTTTATGGTGGTGAGCTAGCAGAATCGTTAGCACGCCGGACGACATACTTAACGGTATTTCGTCGGTCTTTGCGTTCTGAGTTCAAATTCCGCCCAGGTCGACTTTGCATTTCAACCTTTCGGATTCGATAAAATAAGTACCAGTTGAGTACCGGGGTAGTGTAATCGACTAGTCCCCTCCCCAAAATTTCAGGCTTTGCGCTTATAGTAGAAATGATTATTATTGTTGTTATTATTATTATTATTATTATTATTATTATTATTATTATTATTATATTATTATTATTATTATTATTATTATTATTATTCAGTAGTTTTATTTTTATAGCGTACTTTCACTTCACTACCGAGCGCAGCTCTGTGTGCCTTGGGTATGTGCTGTGATTTGTTGTGATGCTCTGATGGTTATTGTATGGAAAGTGTTCTGCGTAGGATGTGTGCAGTGCCTAGTAGTGCAATTTTCTGTATGTTATATGTGTTTGTAAGTCCTGGTGTTTTTGTTATGTATTTGTCTGAATATTTTTTTATCATACCTAATGCACCTACTATGAGAGGAATTGTTTCTGTTTTTAGATTCCACATTCTGGTTACCTCTATTTCCAGGTCTTTGATTATTATTATTATTATTATTATTATATTATTATTATTATTATTATTATTATTATATTATTATTATTATTATTATTATTATTATTATTATTATTATTAATATTGTTATTATTATTATTATTATTATTATTATTATTATTATTATTATTATTATTATTATTATTATTATTATTATTATTTTTATTATTATTATTATTATCATCATTATCATTATCCTTATTATTATTATTATTATTATTATTATTATTATTATTATTATTATTATTATTATTATTATTATTATTATAAGGGTACACTGGACACATGCATCACAACCATATGTGCGCGACATGGTGATCTCATATAAAGATAAACAGCACATGACCTTGCAGGTGGGGCCCAGTTAGAATTTTCTTCTGGTCGAGTAACCCATCCTGCTCAAAAGGTCCCTGAAAAAGGGTTGTTTAAGGTTGTTGAACGAAACACCCATGTTTCCAGAGGTTAATTATTCAAACCCAAAAGAATCCCTCTCAACACAGCTATGATGCTCCGCAACTACTTCTGCTCGTGATCAGAGATGCACATATCGTCAACCACTCAGGGACATGGTCAACTGGTTATGGTCAAGCAACTGACAAGCAAATCTGTAGTATTGAGCAGAATATTTGCTGTAACCCATCTTTTATACCAAGACAAAACAATGTACATGATAACACTTCCAATCAGTTAAGATCAGAAGCCATGAGAGCCACTGCCTGGTACTGCATCAGGGCATGGTTATTATTATTATTATTATTCAGTAGTTTTATTTTTATAGCGTGCTTTCACTTCACTACCGAGCGCAGCTCTGTGTGCCTTGGGTATGTGCTGTGATTTGTTGTGATGCTCTGATGGTTATTGTATGGAAAGCGTTCTGCGTAGGATGTGTGCAGTGCCTAGTAGTGCAATTTTCTGTATGTTATATGTGTTTGTAAGTCCTGGTGTTTTTGTTATGTATTTGTCTGAATATTTTTTTATCATGCCTAATGCACCTACTATGATAGGAATTGTTTCTGTTTTCAGATTCCACATTCTAGTTACCTCTATTTCCAGGTCTTTGTATTTTGAGAGTTTCTCCATTTCTTTTAGAGACACGTTGTCGTCTGCCGGTATTGATACATCAATTAGAAAGCATTTTTTTTCTTCATGGTCTCTGACAACTATATCTGGTCTGTTGGCCTTAATTTCTCTGTCTGTGTGTATCGGCATATCCCAGAGTATGGTTGCTTTCTCGTTTTCTGTGACCTTTTCTGGTGTGTGCCTATACCATCTTTTTTCTGTTGTTATTCCATAATGTTGGCATAGCTTCCAATGTATGTAGGTTCCAACTCTGTCATGTCTGTGAATATATTCCTTCTTAGCCAGGACTGGGCAGCTAGAGATAATATGATTTATTGTTTCTTGTCCATCTCCACATATTCTGCAGTTACTTGTAATATTTTTTTTCATTACATGTTTTCGGTAATTTCTGGTGGGGAGGCTTTGGTCTTGTGCTGCAATTAAAAATCCCTCTGTTTCTGCTTTGAGTCCTGAGCTTCTCAACCATTGCTGGGATTTTTCTTTGTCTATTTCTTTTGCGTTTAGTTTAGTGCAGTATTTACCATGAAGGGGCTTTTCTTGCCATCGTTTTATCATGGTTCGTTGCTGTTCTATTTTTAGTTTGGATTTCATTTGTTTTATAGCTTTTGTTGTTTCTTCATCTTCTTCTTCTTCTTCATGTTTATTAGGTGGTATGATTTCTTGTTTGTATTTGTCAGCTTCCTTAAATACCGAGAACAGTTTTTTGTTTTGCTCGTGTTTTGCCGCTATCTGGACCAGTTTTCCTTCCTTCTGAAGTAGGTATTTTTGCAGTCCTATGGTGGTTATTTTATAGTAGTTTTCCAGCTGTATAAGGCCTCTACCACCTTCTATACGTTGTATATATAGTCTTTCTATGTCAGATTTTGGGTGATGCATCCTGGATCCTGTCATTATTTTTCTTGTTTTCCTATCTATTTTGGTCAGTTCATTTCGTGTCCAGTTAAGGATATTGTAGCTGTAACTTATAACTGGGACAGCTAAAGTGTTGATACCTATTATCTTGTTTTTAGCATTGAGCTCTGTGTTTAGTATTGATCTAACTCGTCTATAATATTCTTTTTTTATTTTCTCTTTCATTTGTGTGTGTTGTGTCTTATCTAGTTCATGGATTCCTAAGTATTTGTAAGTTTGGCTTTGGTCTAATTCTTTTATTTTATTGGTTTTATCTAGTGTGATGTTGTTACTCTTAACTAGTTTTCCTCTTTTCATGGTTACTTTGGCGCATTTTTCTAATCCAAATTTCATATCTATTTCTTTGGTAAATCCATGAACTGTCTTTAATAGTGTTTCCAGCTGTTTGTCATTTGCAGCGTATAGTTTTAGGTCATCCATATATAAAAGGTGGCTGATCGTTTTGCCGTAACATTTATATCCGCATCCAGTTCTATTTAGCATATCAGATAGAGGTGACAGTGCCAAGCAGAAAAGGAGTGGAGAGAGCGTGTCTCCCTGGAATATTCCTCTTCTAATGGGGATGTCTTTGGTTTTCATGAGTCCCTCTTTTGTTTGGAGGTGTAGGACTGTTTGCCATTTATTCATAGAGTGCTCTATGAATTTTATGATTGTTGGTGCTACTTTGTTAATGGCTAGTGTTTCGAGGATCCATGTGTGGGGGATGCTATCAAACGCCTTTTTGTAGTCAATCCAGGCCATACTGAGGCCTTTCTTCTTTCTGTGGCTGTCTTCAGTTATGGCTTTATTAATCATTAGTTGATCTTTACAGCCATATAAGCCTTTGCGGCATCCTTTCTGCTCTTCTGGGAACAGTTTGTTTTCGTCCAGGTGCTTGTTCAGGCTTTGTGATATCACTGCAGTAAATGCCTTGAACATAGTAGGGAGGCAGGTTATTGGTCTGTAGTTTTCTGGTTTTTCTGTTTCATTTGATTTGGGAATTAAGATGGTTTTCCCCTTCGTGAGCCATTCAGGCATTGTCTATTATTATTATTATTATTATTATTATTATTATTATTATTATTATTATTATTATTATTATTATTATTATTATTATCATCATTATTATTGTTGTTATTATTATTATTATTATTATTATTATTATTATTAATGATGAACATTTTCAGCTTTATTTTGCTGAATATGACGGCCAGTGTGAGCTGCCCACAGCCTACAGACTAAGATGACACTTGTTTACTGATAATGTTTCAAAATACATGCTGAGTACTCCCGTAGTTCCAAGCAATGGTGATTTTTGTAGGTGTTCTATCTTTATGTTCATTCCAATCTTCTTGAGCCATGTTGGTAGTTGGGCACTAATACTACCAAGTGCACCAATTACAATTAGTATCACGTCACTTTCTTCATTTCCCACAACTTGCTTATTTCCTCTTCACTTGTTCTTCCTCTTCAATACTGTTGTCACCAGGACATGCTATGTTGATTACGAAGCATGTTTTTTCTCTTCTCTTCATTACAACAATGTCGTCTTTCCGATGTCTGATCTGATGGTCACACTGTATCATTGAACCCCGGAGGATTTCGCAGTCCTCATTCTTATTAGCTCCTTCTGAGATTGGTCGTACTATGTTTTTGATCTTTCTAGGCCATAATTTGCACAATGGATCATTCTTTCCACTTTTTCATGCCATCTTTTATATTCACTTTGTGTCAATTTTTAGCACTCACTTGCAATATGCTACTGTGTGTAGCACAATTCTTCATTTGTCGCCTCAGTTGTTTTATCAATACTGCTCTTCACATAGTTTGTCCTCAATGCTTAATCTTGTGCCGCGCATATAAGTGCTTCTGTTTCTATCTTTAAGTCACTCCTTTGCATTCATAACTACCAGCCTTCTGTATCTGTCTTTGATTGCGTATCTCTTGCAAATTGACTGCATAAGTTTTCTTTTCCATACCTTTTCTTTTTTCGTGCATTTTTTCCTCTTTCTCAACACAGTCATGATGATGCCAGGCTATTACTACTACTATTTGTTGTTGTTGTTACTGTAACTGTAAATGTGAATTAGGCCTTCAGTATTAGACGATAAAAATATAACCCACTAAACCTCAGTGAAGAAGACAGAATTCATTTTACTTGTATAAGAGTTATATTATACCAATAAGCAAACCAAACAATACGTGTGTGTGTGTGTGTGTGTGTGTGTGTGTGTGTGTGTGTGTGTATGTGTGTGTGTGCGTGTGCATGTGTTTCATATTTAAGAGTTTCAATGCGCAGTGTATCTTTGAAATTAATAGACACTTTGCGCATTTTAAATAAGAAAAACATAAATCCACTTCTCTCGCAGAGAATATACACTACCTTAGGAGGACATAAATTATTCCATAATAGACTTGGGCGCTCCATATCAAAGCCAACATATCCCCTGCTGGATATGTTTGTAAGAATGTCTTTAAATCTTGTCACAATAACCATACACAATTATTAAACAAGCAGCATAAAGCCTTCTCTACGTGTATCCAGACATTTTGTCATTGAAGTTCCACCACAGGTCTAGGTGCAGTAAAGCAACTAATTCTAATTCTCACTAACATTTAGCTTAGGCATCATACCTAATTAAATTTCCTCATATCTTTTTCTTCCTCTGTAGATCCTCTTTCTCTCCTTTATTCCATATTTAACACCTTTCAACTAGATTATAATTAATAAGATATCCTCTCAGCTGCAACACCCTCGTAATTGATAGAACAACACTAGGCCTCTCTCCTCATGGTTTGGTGCCATATGCGAATTAATAAAATGCATATACATAATCAATCTTTCCAGCTCTCTTCACTAATTTGCTTAATATATTAAGCTCCTATTGCCCATTGGCACTGTATTATCTTCATTCCTGGTTCCTTTAATTTCACTATACCTAAACTTAGTAAATATATATCCCTAATCTATTTATTTATATATATCTACCTTTGACTTAGCTTTGAGTTATCGTTTTAAATCTTCATTTTCACATCTCGGTTTCCAATGAGCATACACCTTCATTAACACCACACATTTAATTTTTTTTTATATAATATATTTCTAGCACCAGGCGAGTCCTTAATATCCACTCACTTCCACTATTATAAGGAACCCTTTATCGCGATATCTTCATTATCTTTTACAACCGCTTTATCATTACTAGCACTCCCTCCCATTTTGCTAACTCTGACAGCTTTGGTAGTCATTTGACATCATATGACATCTGCTAGTCTTCATCTCTTTATGTATCTGTCTCTATACATGCACCCCCTAACCTCTCTCGACATGCAATACCTCCACTATACTAATTAGCGTGTATCTACTCTACTACATCCATCTGTCTGTATTTCCTCTAGGCTATAGTATAAGATTCCTTTTCTAACCTCATTCATTCTCTATTCAAAACTGAAACTGGTAATTTCCACTGTTTCTTACCACTAATTTTCATCGAACATTTACATTTGAAGGTGCTATTGAATATTACCTATAACTGTATTTCTCACTTGATCATGGATCTACCTAACGCATTCCTATTTTACTCTGATCCTACCCCCATTCTTGACAACTGGGACACACTAGCATCATTGATTGAGGATTTTCCCTCGCTTTTACATCTCTCTTACTTCTCCCTCTCTGATGACGGTTTACTCAGCCTATGAATTCTAGAAACAGCTGTAAGAGGCTCTGTATATCTATATTCTCTGTATAAATTAAATGTCTTTTTCAAGTGATGCAAAAACGGTTTACTTTTTCACTTTTACTTTAATATATATATATATATATATATATATATATATATATATATGTGTGTGTGTGTGTGTGTGTGTATGTGTGTGTGTGTGTGTATGTGTCTGTGTGTGTGTATGTGTGTGTGTATAGTAAGAAAAGGAAGGAAGATAATTTCGATTGTCCCCACGTGGTGAGTTGTAATGTAAAGAAAAAATATATATATAAGAAAATAGGCATTAAAACACTAGGGCAAAGAAAACGAAATACCACACCTCATCTCAAAATACTACCGTATATATCAATTCACAACCCTAGAAACAATGAGGCATATAATCCTATTGTAAAAGATCTATCTCTAGGGATCTAAAAATGATCAACATTCAGAAAACATATAAATTCCTCAAATGTAAAAAGCAACCCAAATCGCTGTAAAGACTTCTAACAAATGCGACACTTTACACAACAACCACGAATGAGGTTAGACTACGAATCTTATACTATAGCCTGGAGGAAAGACAGACAGGTGGATGTAGTAGAGTAGATACACACTAAAAAATGTGAACGCGCAAACTGTGGAACATGCCCCAACCTACTTGATGGCTCGGAATTCCAGTTCAAACAAGGAGAGAGGTTCACAATTAAGACCAACTTCACTTGTGCATACGAGAATTTAACTAGTTCAGGTTGTGGACATAACTATATAGGATAGACAAGTATGGCACTTAGACAGAAAATCACACAACATAAGGAACAAAGTATAGACGGATAACTTTGAGTGAACACATAGATTTGTAGGGGACCGTCACCCAAATTTCATAGTTTTCCCCGTCTGCCAGTGCGAAGGAACAATTTCTGTACAAGAACGTTTAAATAATGAAAATTTATTTATCGAAAAATACAGAACACGCCTAAATATGAACTTTGGTCTCAGTGTGTACATATTTTATCTCACTACTTTAGCTTATGTGTTTTTGTATGTTTATTTATCCCACTCCCAAAATGAGCAATTACCGCCACTGTCCTGACTAATAACTGTCACCAATTGCCTCACCTTACGTTTTTCCATTTGTTGATTGCTTCAAGTTTGTGAAGCATGGACTAAAATCTTAAGAAAATACGAAATTACTATAACTTCAATATATTAAAACTATGTAAACTGTGTGCACTTTCCTTCTTTTATGATATATATATATATCACCAATGAGTATTCAACTGTTCAATCATCTGAACAACCTGCCCATTAATTTTATATGTAAATCACTGAATATTCTATATTCTACAGTTACATGTATCCTTAGCGCAGTTCTCAAGTAGAATCAGCGTGTGACAAGGGTGTGGCAAGGGTGGAATTTAAATTACCCGAAATTCTCTCCTATGGGTTTTCATACAATGTTTATCAATCACAATTATACTCACAGAGCTTACAAGATTGACGCGAGACTTTCAAAACCTGACAGCTGCTCAAAATACCGCACATGGTGATTAAAATCCGGGTACTTGTGCGAACTTGGCTCTTCTGTCATATATAAATGTATATATATAGGTATGCGTGTATAAGAATATACATATCTATGCTTTTGCATGTGCGTAATTATGAGCATGTATGTGTGTGAGTGCGTGCACTTCTAAGGTTGCTTTCCTGGAAAATACGTACATGATTACGAAATATAAATGTATACACAGCGTTATGCAGGAATACTCACGCAAAAATTGAACTTACGTATACATGGTTTGGAGGTAATCGACTGCATTGCTAAATAAATTTTACTGGAATTCGCTGACCTATATCAAGTTTCAGTTGAAAACTATCGTAAGAGATACTTCGCATTCCTTTATCTATTAAAAATAGGGCGTATCAAATATCGTATTAATAGAGGTTTTATATTTCATAAATTGAGATACATGACCTAATTGTTATATTATTTAGCTGAGCTCGAAGTTTGTGACAGTTAAGTTTAAATAAATTCATCTAAACACTAAAAGTGTCTCCTCAAATTTTTCCTCTTTTTACCAAATATTGACCTTATTTTCAATGGATATTATAAAACACAAAATTCATCTAAATATTTTTTCTGATATATTTTCAGTATCTCTCGTGGGGACACGACATTAAATACAATTATCCTATGGAAACCCTAGCAGTTCTAATTACTGTTATTTGATTTTTCAAATGTCAGGGGTTTTTCTCCTTTACTGTATTTAATTTTTACATCATTTGCTCTATTTCTGGAGTTTATATGTAATATCATTTCCTACAACATATAAAAGTTATCTTTGGATTTGCCCTGATAAAATTCGCCTAATGAATAATATAAAACAATGAAGAAATTGGTTTGCATCATATGCACAAATCCAAAAATCATACGAAAAGGCAATCAGAAATTGTAACATTGATACTTTTTCGAAAGGGAAGGGAAATATTTATGTGTGCATGTATAATTGCACACGGATGTTTGTATGGCCATGCTAGTGCGGGAGCGTATGCATTTAAGTTGAGGTAACAAAATTGAACAAAAGGTGCTGTGCTGCTTCTACACGTACTAAGATTCTGGATCACATACAGAGAAGGGACTCTCAGCTGATTTATTTGGTACATTTATTTGGGTACTTATTTTATCGATTCCCGGAGTAAGATCAAAAGAAATTGATGAGTTTCATTTGACTTTAAAAATATAAAGGATGTAATTAATGACTGCAATACTTTAGCCTCCCGTTCTACTGATCTTATCAATCCACTACCCTTTAGCACAAGAGGCGCTCCGATAGAATTCGACGACCGCATATATCATACACTAAGTGAACGTGTTACTAATTACCTTAAAAAACCCAATTGATTTTCAATTTTATTGATTAAACATGATAGCAATATTTTTAAGTGCTAGATCAACACCTCTTTCTCGTTCTCTACAATAAGGTAAAACAAAAACTGAAATATCTTAAATCTATGCGCCGATAGGTCGCATCAGCTCTCGGCTGTTGCACCAAGAGTACAGGCATGTACTGCGCACTCGTCGGATTTTCGTTTTCACCAGACGCATCGTGCATGAAAGTCGCTCTGTACATGCAAACCTGTACATACGACCCAGACTTCATGAAGAACATCGTCGCCGATCTCTATACGATGAGTTCGGTCATACATACGTACATACATACGTACATACATACATACATACATACATACATACATACATACATACATACATACATATATACATATTGCGTGAAAACGAAAATCCGACGAATGCGTACTGCGTGTCTGTATGCTAGTCATTTGTCCACGAGTTATTAGTTTTGGCGGTAAGAAAATAAAGTCGGATACTTTTGAATGCACCTCGTATAATAAATACTTTTGCTATTACAATCTTCCATAACCAATATTTGAGCAACCGTGTAGAAGGTTCCTTAATCTTTTAATAAAGAAAAAAAAATTTAACTCTATTATTGACATTGTGAAACTCATAAATATAATAATGAAATCGGGTATGTTCGCACACAACGAGGTAGTTCTGGATGCACTATCGTTATTATATTTTATTATATTAAGCGTGGTATATATTTTATCGGTCATACCTACATACATACATACACATACACATACATACATACATACATACATACATACATACATACATACATACATACATATACATACATACATACATACATACATACATACATACATACATACATACATACATATATACATATTGCGTGAAAACGAAAATCCGACGAATGCGTACTGCGTGTCTGTATGCTAGTCATTTGTCCACGAGTTATTAGTTTTGGCGGTAAGAAAATAAAGTCGGATACTTTTGAATGCACCTCGTATAATAAATACTTTTGCTATTACAATCTTCCATAACCAATATTTGAGCAACCGTGTAGAAGGTTCCTTAATCTTTTAATAAAGAAAAAAAAATTTAACTCTATTATTGACATTGTGAAACTCATAAATATAATAATGAAATCGGGTATGTTCGCACACAACGAGGTAGTTCTGGATGCACTATCGTTATTATATTTTATTATATTAAGCGTGGTATATATTTTATCGGTCATACCTACATACATACATACACATACATACATACATACATACATACATACATACATACATACATACATACATACACATACATACACAGACTCACACGCACGCACGTATATTTATATATACGACAAGTTCCTTTCTGTTTCCGTCTGCCAAATCGACTCACAAAGATTTGGTAGGCCCTAGGCTATAATTGGAAAATACTGTGTCAATGTGTCACACAGTGGGACTGAACCCGGAACCATGTAGTTGGGAAGCAATATTCTTATCACACAGCCACGCGTGTGGATATTACTAAAAATATCAGTATCAAACTCAACATTGCTATCATGATCATTGTCGTCATCGTTGTGTCCGTATCATTACCATCACCATCATCATTTTTTAACGAATCGTAAATAATTGAAGCGACGTATTTAATTTGTTTATAATTTCATGAACATCCTTTATAATAAACTAGATAACGTTTGGGAGTGTTATTTCAATAAAATTCCATCATATCTAGGATGTTAGAATCAACAAGTGCATGTCTAGCAATCTGAAACCTATTATCCTGTTATCCAACGAGGCTGAAGTATTCTCCAGGTTTTGTGAAAGATAGTAAATACATTCACTCCTTTCAGGAAATATTGAGAACTTCTCTCATTGGTTTCTTTATATATAAACAGGAACCGGAGTTATTGTCATGCTAGCAATAATTTTGCATCAACAAATAAACACATCACTAAAAAAGAAAAAAACAATTGAAAACTGACGAGCTTCTATGATTTTGATTGATTTGAAGCTACTATAACTGAATAAATTATGAAGTAAAGAATGATTTTAAGTCTTGAACTTAATTCGAGTTTACTTGTTTCAGTCAGAGGTCGTGGTGATGCTGGGCACCTAAATATGTTTTCAGGAATATTTAGAATGTTTTAAAATAATGTTATAAAAAGCAATTCTTGCAGTTTTTTTTCATGAGTTATATTATATACTAGGGTAAGTAAAAAATTATATGCACTTTTGTTTCAGTAATTTATTAAAACAAAAGCAGATGTTGAACGATTACATTATTTTCGATTATAGCCTTCTTGCTCTTCTTCCGCACTTCTTCCAGGGGTTCACAAGCTGGCTTATTTCATCAGAGAAGAATGCGCGTGGCTGGGTGCGCAGCCTTCTATGCACGCTTCTTCGTCCGTAGCAAATCGACGACGTCATAAAGGATGTTTGATTGGTCCAAAGAGGTGATAGTCGTAGTGGCGAGATCGGGACTGTGTGCGGAGTGCTCCAGGAACTCGAAACCCGGTTTTCCATAGTTACAATGCTTGCTTTGAAAATAGACCTCGGCATTTGGTGCTATTGCTGGTTTCAATTTGCTGACCAGCGTTTAAAATTAGCCTACACTGGTGACTGTAGACACCTTTTCCGGGTAAATTTCTAGACTAGACACTTTTGCCTCCCCCCCAAACGGTTAGCACCGTATTGTCTGTGAAAGCTCGAGTCTTTAATTTCTTTTCCACTCATAGACAATTCAAAACGCTTGAGTGCAGCTCGTGCATTGTACTGAAGGCCTGCAATGAACTTTAGCCCCTGACACATCTTCATACTAGAGAAATCAGGTCACTGATCTGTGTCCTTCCTTGATGCACACTGCATTTCTTAAGAAAATGCCCATTCAAATAAGTAAAACATAATATCATGAATAGCAATAGCGAAACCGTTCGGTATATTAAAAATTATATTAAAACTATGTAAAGAGTGCGTATTTTCCTTTTTTAATTTCTTATATATATATATATATATATATATATATATATATATATATATATATATATATATATTATATATATATATATATATATATATATAAAGTTAATCCAAACATGAAAACACAAAGAGAAAACACAACAACGCGTGAACGTGGAACAAGTATAGTGTTATTGGACGCTCAGGAAAGAAGGAAAGAAGGAGGGTTTAATGTTTGGAGCAGAGCTCTTCGTCAGAAACATAGGAAAAGGAAAGATCCAGAGAAGGGAAGACGGAGGAAAAAAAATCGCCAACAGTACACTCGCGGTCACATTTTGATATATATATATATATATATATATATATATATATATATAATATATATATATATATATATATATATATATATATATATATATACTCTTTTACTTGTTTCAGTCATTTGACTGCGGTCATGCTGGAGCACCACCTTTAGTCGAATAAAATCGACCCCAGACTTATCTTTGTAAGCCTAGTACTTATTCTATCGTTCCCTTTTTGCAGACCGCTAAGTGACGGGGTCGTAGACACTCAAGCAGCGGTTGTCAAGCAGTGGGGGCGGGCAAATACAGACACAAACAACAAACACATACATACATATATATACGATGGGCTTCTTTCAGTTTCCATCACAAGGCTTTGGTCGGCCCGATGCTATAGCAGAAGACTCTTGCCCAAGGTGCCACACTATAGGACTGAACCTGGAACCATGTGGCTGGGATGCAAGCTACTTACCACACAGCCATTCCTGCGCCTCCTGCGCCATATATATATATATATATATATATATATATATGTGTGTGTGTGTGTGTGTGTGTGTGTGTGTGTGTGTGTGTGTATGTATGTATGTATGTATGTATGTATGTATGTATGTATGTATGTATGTATAGTCTCGCGACCCGGCGCTGTTAAAATATATATATATTTTACTCACATACACACTTGTGTGTATGTGCATGCGCGTGTGTGTGTGTTGTGTGTGTGTGTGTGTGTGTGTGTGTGTGTGTGTGTGTGTGTGTGTGTGTTTGGAAAATAGTCCCCTGCTACGTATAATGATGATATTACAATAAAGTCATGATTATATAAATTGCATTATGTATCTAATAATCACCTATGTTAATAAAATGTACGTGGGGTGGTGCAGCCAAATATATTATAAATATATTTTGTGTTTCAAACATACACCCTCCCACACTTACATCAAGTAAATTAGTGGAGGTATTGGTATCACACAAGTATGTTACTGTCTATCACCACATCTCTTCTTTTGAGATTGACTTCCGTTGTAAGTGAATAAATATTTTTTTCACACCAAATCTCCCTTTTAGAGATTTACTTCTCTCGGAAGCTTAACATTTTTCCGCTTTGGAATTACCTGCAACAATTCTGTATGTTTTCTTTTTCTTGTACTAGTTCGCATTGGTTCGATGATTTCTTGTGGAGTCGGTACATCAAAAGTATCGTAGTGAACTTCCATGAGTACTTCTTTCCTTGTAACACTTTCTTCAGCAAACCTTCTTTTCGGCTGATTCGTGCCTCTAAACTTTCACCGTGTACGTCATTTTACAGATCCGTTTTTCGCCGTCTTCCCAACTTACTTTCCCATTTCTGTACACTCTGAAAAACAGCTTATCATCAGTTTCTAAATACTTGTTCATGTTTTTCTCCCAGATAGTAATTTGTCAAAAACTGATTCAATTTTTCTTGCAAACATCAGTTCAACAGGCGACTTGCCTGAAGGAGTATTTGGGTTTAGCGTTACACAGTAAACTCTCAGGAACTGTTGCAATGCTACATCATTTCTTGTTTTCCTTAGCACCCTTTTGAACGTGTCCACAAAGCGTTCAGCTTGTCCGTTCGATCTTAGGTGATACGGAGGAGTAGTGAAATGTTCAGTTAAGCACTGCCAAGCCAGAGACTTTTGGAAATTATCCGTTGGTCCCGGCCCGAAAGTTCTCCGGAAAAGAGCGACTAGCTGATCTTCTTCGACGCCCAAGGTCTCCCAAAGAAAGTCGTCGCATTTTTCTTTCACTAATCTTCTATAAAAGCTAAAGTGGACATTCCACCTATCGCACTGTCCGATTGGCTGAGGGCTGTGAGTGCTTGAAGACATTCAACTTTCCAAAAGCCCCACACCTCGGTCTCTGTTTTATCCAGGGCTGCAACTCCGCTAAGGAAACTAGCTACGGAAATATATGTTTGGCGAACAGCGACCACACTTGTTAATCGTCAAGGAAGCACTTGAGATATCGTAGCCTCAGCGCATGTCTGTGCATCATCGACTACGGCATTACCAGTCCACCACGCAGCAGATCGGACAGCAGATAGACCGCATCACCATCGGAACGCGTCTCTTTCACAAGAAGCGGAAGAGTATACGCTCCAGCGTAATCAGACGGTGGCCAGGACAAGGCACCACTGTCAAACGATAGTAGATGACGGACACGATATACGCGTTAGCCACCTCTTCCCGACCTTTCAGGGATATCTTTCTCTCGGCCCGTTTCTGGGGGAGAGTAGTCACCCTGCTCGTTACCTCGTCCTAGTCTTTGTCCATCTGGAGATCTAGACCAAACCAGACCCCGAGCATTTTAACCGGTCCGTCCACTCAGTACACAACAATGCAGCTGGACGACATGGACTTGCTTCTCCAGGTGCCGAACCGCAAGCCCACTGATTATTCCTGTTTAACTATTGCTCCTGAAACCGCGTCGTAGTTCTTGAGAGCGTTGCCGATCATTTCTATGTGTTTATGACCCGACACCACTACGGTCACGTCGTCGATACATGCCAACACGCACCTCCTACGTCCTAGGTTACGTGACATGCCTCTCAACGTTTCTAGCTTGTATATTAGTGACTCGAGAGTCAGTAGGGACAAGAGAGATGAGAGGGGGCAACTTGCCGGACCAAGCGCATGATGCTGAACGGCTCTGAGAAGTGACCGTTCACTCTGACCATTGAACAGATGTTGCTGCGCATTGCATCGATCCAGCCTCTGAATACAGGCCCGCAACCAACTGCCTTCAGGACCGCTGTCATGTATAGATGATTGACCCTATCGAAAGTTTTAGACTGATCTAAATTGATCAGGACCCTACCCGTGCCAGATTCTTTAGCCACTTTTTCAGTGATGTATCGCATGAGGTGAATTTTGTCGTACATGGATCTTTTCGGCACATGTCTGTGCCTCCCCTACCAGATCCCCGACGACAAGCGCCAACTTCGTAGCTAATACCTTGACCAAATTTTTTAATTCTGCATTCAGCAGAGTTATGGGCTTAAAGTTGTCAAAGCAATCCCCTTTGTTCGGGTCTTTTCTCAGCAACGCCACCGCGCCTCGGCTCACAAAACTAGGAATTCTCCCATTCTGTTGCCAGTTGCAGTAAATGTTTGCTAAGAGGTCACCGAACAAGTCTGGCATGTAAGCGTAAAGCTCCTAGGGCAGACCATGCAAACTAGGCGATTTACCCCTCGTGCAGCTAGCCATTGCTTCCCGTATTTCAAAGGCTGTTATCGGCTTTCGCAGCGCTCCGCCTCCGTCTCCAAGAACCATGGCAACCCATCGAGGTAGGACGTGAAATCGATCCTGCGACCCAGCTCACCGCTGCTCCCGAACAGTTATACGAAGCGCCGCTGAAAGGCCTCACATATCTGTCCCGGATCAGATATCATTTGCCCTTCGATAAGGATCGGATGGTGGATTTAATGCCACGCTGTGCCTCTGCCACTCGGGCCCATTGAACGGCTTTCGTCCTTTCGTATCTAAGTGCTCGTGCCTTAGCCATGACATCGCAACCTTCGTGTTTCGCGTTGAAGAATTGGTCGAGTGCCAGTCTCGATGCGAGCACGTCGGTCGCGATGCTTTTTCTAAAAGTCTTGTCTAAGTTCTTGACTATCAGTGTTTTGTTCTACTGCTAGTCCTTTACTAAACCTTATTGATTCTTTTAAGTGCGAACCACCATTTGTTTTGGATTATTGCCCTCATCAACTAGTTCACTAATCCGGTTTGTGAAACCTTTACGCGCCGGCAACGACGTGTTCAGTTCCAGTAACCAGTATCCTATCTAGGTCAACTGTACAGATCACGAATTTTGTGGTCTGTATAGTAGACTGCTTTAAACTGTGGACAACCTATGCTATCCTTATCAGCTACTCTACAAAATGCCTTAGATACGATCTGGATGACCCGATGCAGTTTGACCAGGTTCACACTGACACCTCCGGGAAATCCAGTCGATACCTGCCTGACAGTTGGAATCGTCTGAGCAAGTTTGCGAGGCTTTCGCACCCTACTCTCCTATCTGCTAAACCTACACAGTCCCACTTTACGTCTAAAACTCCATTCTAACCCCCACTAATATTTAAGAGTGGGGAGTTCCCAGGAAAGTATCCAGGCGTCTGAAGAAATCTGGTCGCCCTGCCTCTTACGGGGCATAGACGACAACTGGCCTAAAAGTAAGTCCTTTGCTGTCTTTCACGTCCAGGACCAACGACTTACATACTGGGTCCAGGAAGATCGTCTGTATTGCAAGACCCAGATTTTTCTGAACTATCACGGCGACTCCGCCTCCCGCCCCCGGACGACTTGGAGTCACCGAAAATAGGTCGAAAGTCCCGTGGGTCGGAAATTCTGCTTTCGCTAATTGCCACCACGTCCACATTTAGTTCCCTGAGGTCGTTGAGCAGGTGACCCCGCTTCCAAGGCGACCCCAGCTGATGTACATTCACGCCGCTTATTTTGTACATAACCATGTTGTCGGAAAAAGAGACGAAATGAAAGGGAAAATTTACTTGGCTTTGTTTGGAGGGGCAGATTGCCCGTCCCTCCTATTGGCTTGGGGTGTTTCCAACAGCAAATCACCAAGAATTATCTTGGTGATATTCCCTCGAAAATCTCCGATTTCCTGTGGGCAATGGGTTTTTAAGTGTGTGTATATGTTTTGTATTGTTTGAATGATTTGTATGTGTGCAGGTAGGGAGATTGTGGGTGCGACAAAATCTTTTGGTGCAATGTTTGTGCGTGTTATTATATATTTCATTAATTCCTCGTTTTTAATAATAATAATAATAATAATAATAATAATAATAATAATAATAATAATAATAATAATAATAATAATAATAATAATCAATTCTTTTTTATTGGCCACAAGGGCTGACACGCATGATTACATAAAGGGACAAGACAGGACGAAAGGTTACAAAGGGTTTTGTCCGTTTGTTAAAAAATCCGTGTAAAAAACTTTAAAGCAATGATTATTAAAACAATGAAAAACTCCCAAAAGGGGGAGACGTCTCGAAAGGTTCCTGGTGGAAAAAACCCTACAAAAGCCAACGGGAGCCTGGTCAAAAAAAGGGGGTGTAGAGAGTCCCCTTTCTTCTCCTTTTACATTACCTTTTTCTTTGAAATCACAGGCGAAACCTGAGAACTGGTCCATTTATACAGGCCAGTCTCGCACAATTCACCCACCTTTCATAAAACTTGCTATCGGACAGCACTTTCCTCTCTAACCTCATCTTCCTTTTCAAGTGAAACTTGAAAAAGTTGATGAGGCCTTGACCAAAGAGGAAAGTGTCTGACTTTAGCCCTTTCAAACGAGTCCACCACACGACTTCTTTCGCCACAGCCACAAGGCACAAGAAAACGGCCTCGCCCTCCTTGTTAAAGGAGGTCGGCGGGGCAATCTTCACTATGGATTCGGCCGATAGTCGGATCCGTCCTACACGTGACAGTAGCTGTTCGACATAAACCCATATTTCAGCAATACTCGGGCACTGGACGAGTGCGTGCAGAACGGTTTCGTCGTCCTGGCAACACCTCGGGCAGGCCCGGCTGACGGCAGTTCCGTGCCGGTAGAGTTTATCTCGAACAGGCAGAGCCCCTCTGTAGCACTGCCAGGCGAGAGACCTCTGGAAATTATCCATCGGCCCGGCCCGAAAGTCCTCCCGAACAGACCGCTCAGTTCGTCGTCTTCAACGCCTAGAGTTTCCCCGAGAACGTCGTCGCATTTTTCCTCCACTAACCCTCTATAGAACGCTAGAGTGGAGCTGTAACCGACCGCATTGCCCGCCTGGCGGAGGGCGGAGAGGGCTTGACGGCAATCGAGGTGCCAAGCGCCCTTTCTCGGTCTACGTTTGATCCAGGTCTGCAGCTCCGTCAAAGAGACGAGCTGCGGAAAATCGCGTCTGACAAAAGACGACCACACCTGTTCACCGTCTAGGAAGCGCTTGAGATGCCGCAGCCTGAGCGCATGTCTGCGCAACAGCAACCACGGCATTCCAAGGCCTCCGTTCAGCGGTCGTTGACAGCAGATGGATCGCCTGACCAGTGGCACCTGACCCTTCCACAAAAAGTCGAAGAGCAGGCGTACCAGCTTGGCCAACCAGCGGTCGGGACAAGGGACGACGGTCAAGCGGTAAAAGATGACGGATGCGATGTACGCATTTGCCACCTCCGCTCGACCTTTCAGGGACAGCTTCCTCTCGGCCCATTTCTGGGTGAGACGTGCCACCCTGCTCGTCACCTCTTCCCAGTTCTTATCCACCTGGAGGTCCAGACCGAACCAGACCCCGAGCAGTTTAACGGGTCCGTCTGTCCAGCGCCCTACGACGCTGTTGGACGGCATGGGCTTGCCTCTCCAGGTGCCCAGTTGCAAGCCCACAGACTTTTCCGCGTTAATCTTTGCCCCTGTCACCGCTTCGTACTGGTTTAGCGTCTCGCCAATCAGGCCAATGTGCCTGTGGATCGACACCACCACGGTGACGTCGTCGGCATAAGCAGACACGCTGTTTCCGCCTCCTAGATCGCGCGGGATGCCCCTCAAAGCCTCCAACTTGCGCAGTAATGGCTCGAGAGTCAAAATGTACAAGAGGGAGGAGAGAGGGCATCCTTGGCGGACCGAACGCGAGATGTCGAACGGTTCCGAAAGGTGACCGTTCACCCGTATCACCGAGCAGATGTTGCTGTATAAAGCAGCGATCCACCCGCGGAAGACTGGACCGAAGCCGGCTGCCTTGAGGACAGCTGCCAGGTACCGATGGTCGACCCTATCGAAGGCTTTACTCTGATCCAAGTTGATCAAAGCCCCACCCGCGCCAGCGTCGTTACCCACCCTCTTTATGATGTAGCGCATGAGATGGAGGCTGTCGTGTATCGACCTGGTCGGCACGGCGCATGTCTGCGTCCCGCCGACCAGCTTGTCCACGACAAGCGCCAATCTCTTGGCTAGCACCTTGGCCAAAATCTTCAACTCTGCATTGAGCAGAGTGATGGGCCGGAAATTACCTATAACGTCCCCCTTGTTTGGGTCCTTCTTTAGCAAAGCCACCACCCCTCGACAGACAAAAGCAGGAATTCTCCCGTTTTGCTGCCAGTTGCAGTAGACGTTTGCCAACAGGTCCGCAAACAAGTCTGGCATTGAAAAGTAAAGCTCGTAGGGCAGACCATCCAAACCCGGCGATCTACCTCTCGTGCAACTCTTCATCGCTTCCTGTACTTCCCAGGCAGATATCGGTCCTTCGCAGCACTCTGCCTCGCTGTCCGAGAGTTGCGGCAGTCCGTCCAGGTACACACCGAAGTCTGTACCGTTGGTGTCCGTTCCACCGCTCGTCCCAAACAGTTGAGCAAAGTGCCGCTGAAGCACCGTACACATCTGCTTCGGTTGGGTAACCTCGCGCCCGTTCTGGTCCACCAAAGACCGAATGGTTGCTCTGTTGCCTCGCTTCGCCTCCGCCACGCGGGCCCATCGAGCGGCTCTAGTCCCCTCCCCGCTTAGCGAACGTGCCTTAGCTCTGACAACGCAGCCTTCGTGTTTGGCGTCGAAGTGTTGGTCGAGGGCCAACCTTGCCGCCAACACGTCGGTCGCGATGCCAGTGTCAAGAGCCTCGTCTAGTTTCTTAACTAAATCCCGCTCTCTCTTCCTACGTTCAATAGCTAGAGTCTTACTATACCTAATCGACTCTACTCTAATTGCTCTCTTGAGGGCAAACCACCAGTTGTTGTTGATGATTGCCCCCGTGAGCGCCCGCTTAACTAGTAAACTAATCCGGTCTCTGTAAGCTTTGCACGCCGTTAACGACGCGTTCAGCTTCCAGTAGCCGGGTCCCTGTCTATGTAGCCTATCTAAGTCGACCGTACAGATCACTAATTTGTGGTCCGTATATTCGACTAGGTGGAATTGTGGACACCCTACGCTGTCCTTATCCGCTGGCCTACAAAACACTCTATCTAAGTACGATCTAGACGACCCGATGCAGTTTGTCCAAGTCCACATTGGCACATTCGGGTTGTCTAGTCGAAACCTGTCGGACAGCTGAAAGCGGCCGAGTAGGTTGGCGAGGCTCTTGCACCCTCCCCCTCTCCTATCAGACGCTCCCCTGCCCACCCGATCGAAACGTTCGTCTAAGACAGCGTTCCAATCCCCAACTAGTACTAGAGTGCGTGACGTTCCCAGGAAAACTTCCAGACGTTTGAAATAATCCGACTGCCCTGCTCCTGTCGGAGCGTAGGCAGCCAGCAGTCTGAAAGCACCGCCGTCACTACCGTCCACGTCGAGGACCACCAACTTACCTTCCGGATCCAAGAAGACTGTCCTTATTTTCAGGTCCAGGCCCTTCCGAAACAACACCGCAGTACCACCACCGCCCGCTCCCGGCCGACACGGAGATAGAAATATCTCGTATCCGCCGAAAAGGGCTGCGAGTTCCTGCGGGTCGGAGAGCCTGGTTTCACTGATGGCTGCTACATCCACATCATGAAACCTCAGGTCGTTTACAGGTGACCCTGTTTCCAAGGTGACCCGAGGCCTCTCACATTCAAGCAACCGATTCTAAGATTTGCCATGTTTCAAAAGTTAGGGGAAAAAAAAAAGGAGAAAAAAGGCTCTACTTACTGTTGTTGGTGGTGGGGGTGGCTCCCTTGTGCTTTTGCACGGGTGCTTCAATGATATTTTTGTAAAGTTTCTGAGAGAAACTTTTCCCTAGCGATCCCACATCGTTAGGGAATATTTGTTTTATTT